>NC_054711.1:0-26593 GCF_016097555.1 Gigantopelta aegis
TCTAGCAGTAGAGAACCCTATATTACTTTTGTCTAGCAGTAGAGAACCCTATATTACATTTGTCTAGCAGTAGAGAACACTATCTTACATTTGTCTAGCAGTAGAGAACACTATCTTACATTTGTCCAACAGTAGAGAACCCTACATTACTATTGTATAGCTGAAGAAAACCCTTTATTATTTTTGTCTAGCTAAAGAGAACCCTATATTACTTTTTTATAGCTTCAAAAGAACCCGTTATTACTTTCCCAAATTATTGATCATGTTCCACATCACCCATCACCATCACCCTCCATCACTATACACTAGTCATGTTCCACATCACCCATCACCATCACCTTCCATCACTATACACTAGTCATGTTCCACATCACCCATCACCATCAACCTCCATCACTATACACTAGGACCAGAGCAGTTAAAACGAATAAAGAATGTAATAAATTAAACGTTACCTCGCGTTTCGTAGATAAGAAAGTATTTCTGGTCATGATATGAGCTGCTGTGGGATACTTTTTCACGGTAATGTGAGCATGTGCGTTGGCGACTGTCGTACACAAACGACCTGCAGTGGGGGTCTCTGGCACAATCCACTTCACACACTTCCGGCGAGTTGATGCTGATATTGTAGAGGTCCATCTGACCCACTCCCAAATTGTCGACACACCGAACACGTGCGAATCGTGTCATACTCTCGATACAAGTCGTTTCACCGGTCAGCAGTTTCACGCAGCAGAAAAGAACTTGCATGACAATATTACGATTCGAAAGAAAACGTATGGAGCGATAGTTCATTGCGACTGTCCAGTAGGTTTGTATTAGCTCGATAGTCTTTTTTTTTTTTTTTTTTTTTAGATATAGGTGTCGGGTTACTTTACGTAGCGTTTGTACTAGTGACTGCAGCTACGTTTAATGTAAAGAGTAAGCGGAGTGTATTTGCTAACGGTGTTGTCGGTAACGGTAATTGTGAGTTTTCAAAACTCGACACGCTTCAGTGCTGTCGTCACACATGACCAGCTCCCTCGGTGTCTGTTTCCAGGATACAGTCCATTAAGCGGAAAGGAGAGAGAGGGAAAACGAAAAAAACAACAAAACAAAACAAAGCAACAAAAAAACCCCAAAAAACCAACTAAAAAACCCAAACAAAACCACCACCACCATAATTAGTTTCATAAATTATTTCTGTCTATAACCTACTTTTTCGAGTCTCATTCACACCATATATATTTCTGTGTTAAAGGGACAGTCAACTCAAACAAGAGCCTTATGTGTTGGAAAGATGCATACCCGGACCACTAACACATACTGACTCTTTAACAAATGAAAAAAAACGCGTAATTTTAGAGTTAATAAAAAAACATGATTATTCCTGCTAACTGGGGGCAGCCATTTTGTTTCGATTTTGTGGTGTCCGATGCTATAGCTTGGGGCGAAGTGACGTCAGCTCCGACCAACTCCTGTATGCACAGTGTAAACAAACGCTCTAATTTACGACAAGGCGCTTCGCTTTCATCAACCTGACTTGTAAAACAACATAAATGACTTCATAGTATAATACACTATTTAACTGAATATATTTCAGTTTGCATCAATAGAACGAAATGGAGTTATAATATTTTTTCTCTCTTAAAAAATCCAAAGAAAAAATGCATATTATTAGGTCTGTTGGTGAAGTACGTTGGAGCAAAAAAACAACCATTCACGATACCCAAATGATAATTTTCTTTTCTTTGGTAATATGCATACCAGTCCAAAAGCCTTATGCGAGCATCCCTTTAAGTGATGTCAGAATCTCAATATTTTATTCTCGAGAGAAAGAGAGGAAAAACCCCCACAGTAATAGAACAATAGAAGCTACTGGGAGCATTAAGAACGTGTGTTGTAGTGGTGTATTCCCAGGAGAGGCGACTTCGCGTTTATTGACGTTTAATTTCATTAAGTTTTAATACAAGTGGCATTTATCAACGGCCACAACACTCAGTGTTGACATGTCTCCTGAACGCCTAGGAACTCCACGTTACGGACCAGTGATTCCAATGTCTGGCACCGCGCTAAGATAAACATGACCTGTTTAACCGGCCTCGGAGGCGCAGTGGTTAAGTCATCGGACTACAGGCTGGTACGTATAGGATTCCCAGCCCGGTGTAAACGGAATGCAAGTCCGTAGGAACAGTTGTCCGCCCGGACTTAATCTCCTAGGAATGCATGTCCTAGGTCTAATATACCTAGGAATGCAAGTCCTAGGACTTACGTTTCTTAGGAATACTGGTCTGACTGCCAGGATACCAAGTCCGGACCGGACTTGCATTCCTGGACAATTAAAATTTAAGTCCGGTGGTACACATACAAATTAAATTATAAATGTAAACAAAACGAAAAGCAGTTTCCTTTTTGGTTTATTTAATTAAAGGGACATTCCCGAGTTTGCTACATTGTAAGATGTTTCCTACTAATAAAATATTTCTACGATTAAACTTGCATATTAAATACATTTTCTTGTTTAGAATATCTGCTTCTGTATATTCAATGTGTTTCTGGTCGTCTTAATGTTTGTAAGAAGCCCAAACTTGATTTTGTTTTCAAATAATTTCGTACGTACGGAAAAATTATATTTTAGGAAATAAAATGACATTTAACCTAGTACAAATATTAGAACGATCAGAAACACATTTAATATACAGCCACTAATATTTTATGCAGAAAAATATATTTGATATGTAATTACAATCGTTAAAAAGACTCTGTTAGTCGATAACATCTTAAAACAGCAAACTCAGGAATGTCCCTTTAACTTAGGATACTGGCGCCTGTCTTTATTTAAATATTTTCTATTTATTGCAATATTTTCCATTTATTTCATTTGCAAAAGTATGTACACATTTTGCTGACCTTATGAAATGAGTAGAACCAAGGCCTGTATTCATTGCGTGTTGTTCCAACTAATAAATGTTTAAACATTTAAATGTAACTCGAAAAGATTTTCCATAATCCAAAGCATGTATTAGTACTCGCAAATAAGTATAACTTGCCCATATGATATACCAACACAGTTATCTGTTAGACATCATGTACTGGAATTTGATAATAATATTAATAATAATTCAACTATAAAAATGTGATATTTGCGTTATATAAATTATCTTGTTATTATATAATTTTAAATTTGTGCCTTGTTGTCAGTAATGTTGCAGATACGTGCACATAGGGTGTGGGTTGGGGTGGCGTAGTCTAAACACCCTTCTTCAAAGCAAATTTCTACTTGCCACAGTCTAGACCTCCCCCCCCCCCCCCCGCATAACTTACTGAACGTGTGCCTACTTTGTTAATTTTGCTAATTTTCAAAAATTAATTTGGTCTAACATATGGCATATCAGACTCTGGACTCTGATATCTTAGTCCCAACCAACCATACCATCGATACAAAAATATGTTAAATGGTTTTTATTACGGTTTATCAATTAATAGAAATATCAATGACTAAGAGTGGGTTTTAGCAGCTCAATGGGCTACTACACCGACTAAAAGAAAACAGTAATCCCTGAACGATTATCATACTGTCAATAATATGCACACACAATTTACAAAGATCCTTTTAAACAGACTAACTAATCATGACACTTTTACACTTGACAGTTTTGGTTACAATAGACATTCGGGTTCCCTTTTTGGGAGAAGGGGTGGGGGTCAGGCTGATTTTTATTGCCCGCATGAAAAGAAAATGTCCGAATCTGGAACACAAGGTATATTTATATTCGCATTACTACCAAGACGCTATATAGGATTTCAAACAAATCAGTCTGAGTTTTTACATGGATTACAACTAATATTGTGAGTAGAATGATGAAAAAGAAATTGTGCAGATTTCAGGCTAGCTCATTTTGCCCGATCGTGTCCATTGCCCCCTCCCCCTCCCCCAGCACTTGGGGGAGTGCCCCTCCCCCGACCCAGTCTCAAACGCTTATGATGTTCCTTAACGGCCAGATATAATAATACAGAGACCCTTTTCCCAACTCGTCTCCTATGCTTATGATTGTCAAAACTGCCATTAGGCAGTCAGTGATAATTAATTTCAAGTGTTTTGATGCTATTTTTAATTTTTCATTAATAAAAAGCAGTTGTTCATGCTTATTATTCCTGCTATTTTTATATTGTAGGAAATGGTCATTATAGTACTAGTTAGTAGTACTAATTACTAGAACTAAGTTCAGTGTTCAAAGTTTTATTTCAGGGACTTTCAGGAATCATAAGCAAAATATCGGAAATAAATTCCAGAGGACTAGGAATACTAGGACTGAAAGTCCTGTGGACTAGGAGCACCAGGAATAAATGCCCCACGGACTTACATTCCTCGGAATGCACGTCCCACAGACTTAAATTCCTAGGAATGCAAGTCCCACAGACTAGGATTCCGAGGAATGGAAGTCCGATCGGACAAAAATTTAAAAAATTGCAATTAATCGGATTGTGACTTACTGTCAAAATATAAACTTATAAAACATATTATTAAAAATTATGTTGGTGTATATAGAAATTGTCTTTTGTTGTTCTTCAAATGTTAAGGGTTTTTTCAGTTGATCGTTTTCATTTACATATGTATATGTTTTTAAAACAATTTTGGGCTACATATTGTTTTGTTGGGGGGTTTTTCATACATTTCTTCGTTTTGAACACATGAACATATAGCCTACTTTATATCTGTAGTTGCATTATATACTTTTGAAAATAGCAAGATATTCGTCCTACTTCAATATGCTAACAAAAATGTAAGACGATTACAAAAATTCACTCATGTGTCTGATCCACAAGTCTATAACGTAAAAAAAATATTAAGTTGATACTCAAACTTAAAATATTTTTTTCACAGATTTGAACCCACAGTAATCTTAAGAGACTCGCACATATATCCATCACACTACGAGGGAAGGCTGCCAAAACCTCACTTTTTTACTCGTGTCTTTCTGACAGCTCGTGCAAATTGCAGAGTATAACAAACGGACATCTAATTTGCCGGACTAGTATTTCTGTCACTGCTGTAGAAGGAATTTAAATCCGGTAGGAATACAAGTCCTAGGATAAAAACAACGTAAAAATAAACCAGGTATGAAAGTCCAGGTAGGACTATGGTTCCTAAGCTATGGAGGTCCGATAAGACTACTGTTCCTAGGAACCGAGGTCCTACGGACCTGCGTTCCTTTTACACCGGTATCGGTGTAAACAGAATGCAAGTCCGTAGGAACAGTTGTCTGCCCGGACTTAGTCTCCTAGGAATGCATGTCCTAGGTCTAATATACCTAGGAAAGCAAGTCCTAGGACTTACGTTCCTTAGGAACACTGGTCTGACTGCCAGTATATCAAGTCCGGGTCGGACTTGCATTCCTGGACAATCAAAATTCCGGTAATACACATAAACATTAAATTATAAATGTAAACATACTGGCGCCTCTTTTAAAAATATTTTCTGCTTATTCCAGTATTTTCCATTTTTATCATTTACAAGAATATGTACACATTTTGTTGACCTTATTACATGACCAAAACCAAGGTCTTTATTCATTGCGTGTTGTTCCAACTAATAAATGTTTAAACATTTAAAAGTAACTCGAAAAGATTTTAGAAGCATGTATTAGTACTCATTTAGACAATATGTACTGGTATTTAATAATAATAATAATAATAATAATAATAATAATAATAATAATTCAACTATAAAAATGTGATATTTGCGTTATACAAATTCTGTTATATAATTTTAGTTTGTGTCATTTTGTCATTAATGCTGCAAGCGCGTGTACATAGGGTGTGGGGTGGGATGGCGTAGACTCAATCTAATTAAAATTAGCTCCACTGGTTAATTACAATTACTTGTGGATCTAACAGCTCATGTCCATTTGACCTTTCATTCGACCAATCAAAACCTTACTTACAAAATCATGCCAGTGATTTGAAAATAATTTGAAAATATTCGGGATTATGCCGAGGGTATTCGAAATGATTCGGGTGAATTACGAACTATGCCGAAAACTAATTTTAATATACAATTTTATATACAATTCGTTTCAAGACGAAAAAAAAAAAAACCTTGATGGTATAACCATAAAATCTGTTTATACTAGTATAGAATCCAGAGTTTCTTACTGCACTTTTCCCCCTGTTTTTTAATGTCGAAATAGACCAACAAGTTCGCCTATTGCATAAATAGTCTCGCCCGATATATTTAGATTTTGTATGCTCCCGAATAGTTCTATAAAAGGCGAAGTCTAATTGGTTCATATTTAAATTGTTATTTATAAATGAAATGTCACATGGACATGGGAGTCCACGCAATGCTGTCAGATCTAATTGTAGACCAGTAGAGCTAATTTTAATCAGATTGGCGTAGACTAAACACCTCTGTTCAAAGCAAATTTCTACTTGCCACAGTCTAGACCCCACCCACTGCATAACTTAAGGAACATGTGCCTGCTTTGTCAATTTTGCTCATTTTCAAAAATTAATAGGCTGTATGATACCTTAGTCCCAACCAACAATATCATCGATAAAAAAATGTTTTCATTAAGGTTTATCAATTAATAGAAATATTGAAATACGGCAACGGCTGCACTAAATCACTCCTGGGCGTGGATTCTATGCTGCGGTATTTCAATAATATCCAAAAACCAATTCAGATGGACACAATATCTGCTTTATTTCAAGTTAGTTATTTATTTCAAGTAACTGGTAAAACTTTCAAAGAATTGTGACGTCAGTAGATGGCGCCACCTACCGACATCGCACAAGTCCGCAACAGTTCGTACCAAAAGTACAGCGCCATATACCTACATCGCCCCCTCATACCACACAGCCCCCCTTTTAAGATATCTGAGTCCCATCAGATGTGGCCTCCCGAAATTAGAAACCCTAATATGTCAGTCTGTTGGGGCGATTGATTGCCCTTCCACTTCATCTGTAGGACATTGATTGCATCTTCGAGGCATTGGCTGCACGACGCAATGTCCCAGTGGTAGACAATAGATAACCGCTAGAGTTGAGGTCAAAATTAACTCCTAATCCGCTCACAATCCGGGGATATTCTCCGACCATCAAAAGGTCACTGGTTGTTCTCTGTAGTTGCATAGGACTTTGGAGTCTGCAAGTTTTGTTCTCCAGGGGCAGAATTTGATTCCTATTTGCGGCAGCAGGTTTCTCCTGGGAGGGGACACACTGAGCCACATCTTCTTCTGAGCTGGATGACGTCTCGCCAGAGGGCTGATCCTCTTGGCCAGAGAAATCAACATCACAACCCGCAATAGGGTCATTGGCATTAGGGCTTAACTCCAGCTGGTGTCTAAGTCTGTTTGCCCATCCTGGAATGTTTTCAGCGAGGAAAGGCTTGAGGCGGTCATGATGTAAGATGGATGTTTTGTTACGATGTTTTACTTCAAACAGAACTGGTCCCAAGCATTTGGTAATTACACCAGGTCCTACCCACACTTGCTGCAGTTGGGTGACTTTCCCTTGTGCCTAGTTGAATTCAGGCAATAGACCAAATCTCCCACATCATACAGATGTTCAAAGGCCCGCAAATCATAGGTCTTCTTCTGTTTTCTTTGACTCTCCTTGAGATGCGACCTTGCCAGCTCATGCACTTCTCTTAGGAAACCCTGAAGTTTGGTTAGATATTCAGCTGGTGTTTCCTTCTGATGATTGACACTAGCCAATCCAAATATAATATCGTATGGCATGTGAACCTCACGGCCAAACATGAGCATGTTTGGGGTGAATCCCGTGACCCGGTGTCCTATAGATAGCTGTGAGCAATGGCAGGATAACATCCCAGTCATGCTGACCTTTACAGACATAACATCGGACCATCTGTAGCAAGGTCTGATTGAATCGTTCGATTTGTCCATTGGATGAGGGCCTGTAAGGTGTTGTTCGAGTCTTTGCTATTTGAAAGAGTTGGCATACTTCATTCATCAAGTGACTTGTGAAGTTTTTTCCCTGGTCTGTGTGAAGTTCTAAAGGAGCCCCATACCTGGCAATGAACTCACTCACTAAAATGTGTGCCATTGTCTCTGCACCCTGGTCTGAAATGGGGTTAGCCTCCACCCATTTTGTGAATTGGTCTGTGATTATGAGAATGTATCGGTTCCCAGCGACAGAAATTGGGAAAGGCCCAGCAATATCAAGGTGGATTCTGTCCACTGGGGCACCACAGTAGTAACTTTGAAGCGGAGCTCTCCTTTTGCAATGGTCACCCTTACTTGTTGCGCATACACCACATCGAGCAACACAGTCTTCAACTGTGGTGGTCAATCCATACCCTCCTTTAACTTTCTCTACTGTCCGTGTCATACCCTGGTGCCCTGTAAGAGGGGGATTATAACACATTTGAATGACATCCGTTTGCATTTCTTTGGGGACAGTTAGCTTCAGTGATTGCCTACCTGATGTCGCACTGACCCAGGAGTTGTATGAAACACCATCGACCAACTTGATTTGGTCCACGAGAGCCCAGTAATGTCGGAGGGCTGGGCTCTCCATTAAAACGTCTTCCCTAGAAGATGGCTTACCAAGGCAAGCCCAGGCCTGTAGCAACTTCAGATCTGGATCATTGCCGGCCAAGCTTTTCGGGTGTGAATTCACAAATCCAATTCAGCAAAACTGTCTCCGTCAGTTTGCTTGCTGGTTGCATTACATGGGTTACCTGTCTCAATGCAACGGGCAAGATGTCATCTACCTCATTCTCAAACTTTGACCAATTCTGATGCAGTTTTGAGCAATGACAGCACCCTTTGCATGGGAGCTCGCCTGGATTGATACCCGCTTGGTAGCAGTCACTCACATTGCTCTTCTGTTTGTGAAGTAATTCTTGACAAAGCATCAGCATTGCCATGTTTTCCACTTCGATGTTGAATTGAAAATTAATACTGGCTGAAGACTTCCAGCCATCTCGCAAGTTGCCCTTGTGGTGCTTTGAATCTAAAGAGCCAGGCCAAGCTACCATGATTTGTTCTAAGTATGAAAGACTTTCCAAACAAATAGTGTCTGAACTGGTGAACGAAGGTGACGACTGCCAGCAATTCTCTTCGTGTGACACAATACCTCTCTTGAGCTGGGCCCAAACGTTTGCTAGCATAGGCAATAACCCTTTCACTACCACATTGTTTCTGTGATAGCACAGCCCCAACCATTGTATTGGACGCATCTGAATCCAAAATAAAAGTACAGTCTTCTCTTGGGTGTGTGGGTCAGTGAAAACTTAAGTCGGTTCAATGCATCATTTGCTTGGTCAGTCCAGGCGAATTGTGTTCCCTTCTTGGTAAGATCATACCATGGGTTAGCAATCTCAGAAAACCCAAACACAAAACGCCTGTAGGTCTTTCTTGCTTCTTGGAATTGGCCAATCATGCACAGCTTGCACAAGTGGTGGATTTGTCTCAATGCCATCAGCACTGACAACGTGCCCAAGGAATAGCACTTTTATAATTTAAAAAGGTGGCATTTTTCAGGTTTTAACTTCAGCTGAGATGTATGAAAACGCTTGAATACCTGCACCAATCTCTGAAGATGATCATCAAAACTATCACCAACAATAAGGATATCATCCAGATAGATGAGGAGGTCCATGGCTCTTTGAAAAGTACCTGGTGCAGAGCACAGACCAAAAGGCATTCTGGTGTACTCGAACAGCCCAAACTAAGTAATGAACGCTGTCTTACATCGGTCACGTGGTTCAAGCTCTATTTGATAGTAGCCACTTTGTAGATCTAGAGTAGAGAACCACGCTGACCCACTAAGTATATAGAGGCATTCCTCAATCTTAGGTAATGGGTAGGCATCCTGTATCGTACACTCATTTACCTTCCGATAGTCTATGCACCACTGGACTCCTATGTCCTTTTTTCGTACCAATACAACTGGTGATGCCCATGCAGAATTTGATGGAACTACACCTCCGGATTTTAACAGCTTTTGGAGATGCTCTTCTTCTTCCTCCTGAAAACCCAATGGCGTTCTTTGAACAGGTTGTCGTATAGGATGAGCTGTCCCTGTAGGGATTTGGTGCCAAACAACACTACACTTCCCCAGGTCATTGTCATCATGGGCAAATACATCCTGATATTCGACAAGGCATTCATGAAGTACTGCACTTTCTTGAAGGCTAAGGTTCTGGTTAGCAGTCTTCCACACTCCCTCTATATGTGTAGGAAGTTTACGATTAAAACCATTCTGTGGACTGGAGTTGCTTTTCCACTCTTCACTACTGAGGTTACCCTTATTTGCTGGTTCACATGGAACACAGCTTGGAACATCCTCACAAGCACGTCTGACGCAAGCAATTTGAAATTGATTGTTATCAATTGTTGCTTCTTTATTAGCATGAAGTAAGGTACGTCCTTTCTCGCCGTCAGAAGTACAGCTTGCAATAGGGCCATGGTGATCACACAACATACCCTCAATTTCAACAAGTTTATCTAGATGTGTGAGCAGGTACGTAGATGGGACTGTCTGTAATATTAACGATACGTACTGGAATATGATCTTGCATCTTGACAAGCAGGCTTTCTGCCAGAGGGTAAAACGGGTATGGCGCCATACCAAATTTTTTAGCAGATTTTATTTTTTTAAGTTAACCTTTTGACAAAATTAATTACTCTTATCATTACTGTATGATTTTCTTAACCCTAACACTAAATGTAACCCATTTTCTTTCTTGGGAAAACCTCCCATACCCTCTGTTGACTGTTGTTGCATTCAATTCCATAGCGCCATACCCAAAAATTTCTTTCTGGCAGAAAGACTGTCAAGGACTGCACCTGCATACACACCAGATTGCAATGATGAAGAATCTAATACCGCATCTACTGCTGATTGTGGTTCGCTCACTCCTGCAGTAATCACAGTTTCACTCTCCAGTGGCATGGTTGTTGCTTTAACTGTAGAAACTGTCGACATATGAAATTGTGTTGACTAGGACTGTCTTCAACCTGGTACCAGTACATCGCCAACCAACAAATCTCCTCGTCGAGCCAAAACAGTAACGTTGGCATGCCTCAGGAAATCAATGCCAAGTAAGACACCATCTCGAATGGGGGCTACATAGATTGGGAATTCCCACTGTTGCCCGGCCAATTGTAAAGTGGTGGTTATGCCGACTTGGGCCCCCATTTCAGAGCCATCACTTACATTTGACAGGGTTTTTTCCTTGGGGCAGCTCTGCGGCTTTTGCTACCTCCTTAGAACTTATGGTGGCATCTGCCCCAGTGTCCACAATGGCCTTTACCTTTAACCCATTAATTTCAACATCCACTTGAATGCTGAGACCATCTAAATGGTTAATATTAATCGGACCAGGGTTAGAAATTGTAGCTTTATATAGCCCTGGATCCTGGGCATCTTTCACTAATGAATTGTCACTTGGAGTGGGTGGCCCCCTTCTGTGATGAGATGAAGGACGTGACCCAGTTTTCGGACTTGGGCTCCTTTCTCTCAGAGTAGATGGGCAGCTTTTCTTCATATGTCCAGTTCCTCCACAATTATAACAACGAAATTGTGCTTTATTTGTATTAGCCCCACTACTATGAAATAGGCTGGAACTACTGTTTGTTGGGGTATTTGGTGTTCCCAAAATAGGGGTAAGTTGTAGATCAGTGTTAGTTCCTAACATCTGGGCAGGCACATGGGGAATACTCAGGGAAGCGACTGCTTCAGACACCTTTCGAAGCTCGTTTAACAACGGTTGCAGCGACTGCTCCCATTGTTCCTGAGTAACATAGGATGGTGAGTAGCTCACCTGGCTTATCTGACGAGGATGTTCTCCAGCCTCTGCCCAGGATACTTTTTGGGACTTCTCAAATTTGAATTATGACCCAGTCGCCTTATAATTGTGTTCCAAAGATGTTACAATATCCATTGCATCGTGGAGACTTCTTGGATCTTTGTTTAATGCCTCATATGCCGTTTAGCATTTCTCAAACCTCGAAGAAACGCTTCAGACGCCAACTGATCTTGAATATCCTGAGAAAAGCTTGGATATGCACTGGCTACCATCCTCCGAATTTCCTCAGCAAACTCCTCATTTGATTCAGTTGACTGTGCCATACAACTGAGCTTTTGATAAAGTGGGACTCCTATCTGAACAATAGCACTCTTGCCCAATGTCACATACGATACGCCTTAACCACACCTTAGCAAGCAATTTACCAGGGTGTATTCCGTCAGACAGTAGAGCAAAGTTGGGTTTATTGTGTCTTGGTCGACTTTTGATAATATCTGCTCCTACTTTTAAGGTGTTGTTATAGAAGATAATAGATCACGTGACCCCTCAAAATGTGGGCCTTGGGGAGCTCTTTATAATACTAGATGTTATATGCAAATGAGTTCAATAATTAGGTCAACAGAGGTCAAAAGGTCACACATTTTTGGCCTTGCCCAAAATCTCGAATACTGTTATAAACACTCTTACGTAGGCCAAGTACAAACCTAAATTGTCTTTTTTACACCTGAATCTGTTTCATTAGACATCCTGCTATGATTTTCACCAACCTATGTTCAAATATATTGCATAATAACCGCCCTGTAGGAAACCTATGTCAAAAAGTGCTAAACTAGCTATTTTTGACAGCAAAAGGGAAAATGCCCACAGTAATGCAGCCAGTCAACCTAGAATAACAAATGACCTCCTTCAAATACTTACACTGGGGAACTCAGAAAGGTTCATCCCAAATTTTGACATTCAAGGTCAAAGGTGAAACAAGTAAACAGTTAGATGCATAGGAAACGTGCATTGCGATGGCACACCACTTTCACACTAAATTTGACATTGTTTTTTTGTGGGTCTAATGAGCCGAAAGTGACTGTACCCCCATCAGCAACATAACCCAGAGACTTAAAAGTGGCACTGTGACACATGTGAAAGTATTAGAAACTATTGGTATTTCTACCTAAACCACAGTGTCTGCTTTCAACTCTTGGATCAAATTTCAATACAAGTGCAGGGGTATGTATTCTAATGATAGTACATGTAATATTATTGATCTATTCATTTATTTAATGCAGTCCTATAGGCTCACTACATGTACCATCAGACTCGATTTTATTTAAAAAATTAGACCCTTTTTTCACAAATCATTCTAAAACATAAAATGATCATTATACAAATACCCTGCTTAGATTCACTAGAACATCCTGTGCTTTGTAGCAGGCGCAGAACATTGTGCATGGTAAGTGAACAACGTCTTTTCAATGCACCTCCTTGAGCAAGGGCGGCCACTAGAACAGCCACATTTCAACATACTAACAACATAATCTGGGGGACTTGCAAAATCTTCAGGAAGTATGACAGATGTAAGTGTCTTGGTCTCTATTTCTTTCTTCCATTTGAAGTCCTCAGGATTCAGTTGAGGTGGGTCATTTTCCTCAAGTGAACGCCATAGAATGGCTTGGTAGTGCGCTCGTTTTACATTATCTAAGAATGTTTCCATTGTAGGTCGCAGTGAACACAGGTTGGGTGACGAGGTGATGCTTTTACCATTTTTGGCAGCCCAAAGTTGAACACGAATGTCCGACATATTTGCTGCATTCTTCATGCCATAGCATGTGGATATGAATGCCGTAGCTTGCTTGTAGACATCTGTTAGGTTTGCAGTAACGTCACCAACAGCAGGCAAGGTGTGGCCTGCCTGAAGGACTCTGAACACCATTCCCTTTCCAATACCGAAGTAGGTGGCAACTGTGTTGCAGCCTGAAAGGGCATGAGCTGGGAGGAGATCCTGTACAATCATCATGCATTGTTTTGCTGTCTCACCAATGTCTATGGCCGTCCTGCCTTTAATCGGGGATTCCACGATGAATGGGACTTTGAGATCAGTTTGATCATGATAGTAAACAAGAAGGACCAAGACATCAATGTCATCAGACATCACTGTGACGGATTTGCTTTCTAGACTGCACCACAACACCTGCTGGACAATAATATAGTCTGCTTCTTCGTGGGTTGTGAGATCATGCCGTCTTCTGATCAACGTGCAGCAGTATTGTACTGTACAGCACAGGTAAATATTGTAGGATTACTACACCCCTTCTCTGTAATGGTCTAGTCCGGCTCGGTCACAGACAGTCGAATAACTAGTCTATATTTAGACGGATGTGCGTCATAAATGATTTTTAATCTAAAAATAGACCGCCACGGCAGCAAACGTCTTCTAATGCGATCAGAATAAAAGTTTGTTTTGTTTAACGACAACACTAGAGCACATTGATTAATTAATCATCGGCTATTCGATGTCAAACATTTGGTAATTCTGACAAGTAGTCATCAAACAAAACCACGCACATAATATAAAATAGACAAATAATTAAACAAATATACACATGGAAATTAATTAAGCACCACCCAATTTATTTTGTCACCAAATTATTATTATGGGTGGTAGCCAGGCAATATTAATACCGTAAAAATCATGTCCCTTCCCACGCTCCATACCGTCGTTTTATTGTCCTTGCCAGTCAAGAACCCACACAAATAGCACGTGCAAAAAACTACCCTTACACGTGGCAAAACCAAGTTTTTGTTCAATAACGTTTTATGCTTGTTTTCGGAAAATAATTTTCCTTTTGTACTTACTAAGCCTCTAATGGTTCGCCAAAAACTGTTATTTGCCACTAGGTGGTAGATTATTGGAATGAATAATGCGGGATTGCCATGCAGGGAAACTGGGCGTCAGTTGGGTCGGAATTATACTGTAATTAGTCGATTCGTACGAAAACACCAACAAACCAATGACGTCAAGGACAGGAACCGTCCAAGACAACCTCGTAAAACATCTCCACGAGAAGACAGAGCACTGTTAAGACTTGTTCGATGTTTCCATTTTTCCAGCAGTAAGATCGCGAGAGATAAACTGGATTCCCAACAGGGCCATGTCAACGAGGACTGTAAAGAATCGGCTGAAGACCGCTGGGTACAGAGCCAGGAGGCCTATCAAACGTCCCCTTCTAACAACAGCACACAAAGCAGCACGTTTAGCATGATATCAGGTTCACCACAGATGGAATCCTGCATCCTGAAAACCGTTGTCGTCTCTCACTTTGACAGCCATGCTTTGGCGACGAGACCAGTGTTTATGGATGGCAATGCTAGACCCTATTGAACGCGTGCAGTAATGATTTCCTGCAGCGAAATGCAATCACTACCATTCCTTGGCCGACACGAAGCCCCAACCTCAATCTGATTGAGAACTTGTGGGACATTCTGGGTCGAAGAGTACGTCAGAGAGATACTCCAGTCCAAAATTCAGCAGGATTGTCAGCAGCATTGCAACAGGAATGACGGTCGATCCCACAACGTCAGATCCAATGTCTGATCCAGGGCATGAGAAGACGTATTGAAGCAGATATCCGTGTCGGTGACACCAGATACTGAAGTTTTGAAGATTTTCTGAAACTCTGGACCTTGTTATAGCATGTCAGCCATAAAACACTTCTGCAAATCATTTCAAACTAGGCCAATCCCAGTTAATTAACACACATTTTCACCCAAATTGACACATTGAATCTCCCTTGTAACATTGCACATTAACTTAGGATAAAATTATGTCTTAACTTTCGTTTGATCATGTGACATGCTACATCTCCACAAAAATAGCAATTTACATGGAATGGGTCAATTTACATGGAATGGGTCAATTAAATAGTCACAGTTTGTTGCGAAATATGTTACTTCCCAAAATCAGGGTGGTGCTTAATTAATTTCCAGCTGTACATATGCTTTTACAACGTGAAATGTAGATCTACGTGAGTAGCTTTTTCTCGCAATAGTCCAAGAGCTAGGGGTGGGGGTGGGGGTTGTTTAACCTAAAAGGTCCAAGACGGCTGAGAGTATTTTGAATGCCTTGCTCTATGTAGTTTATGGAATGGGGTTTCTTAGTTGCCAAATCTATTCCGATTTTTAAAAAAATGGTTTTAATACCAGTGTTGAAATCTGCGCCATACAGGAATTAGGGGTAGGGATAACTAAAATGGTTTTAGGTACACGCTTATGTTGTTCATAAATTGGCTAGGGTGAAATTCATCATAATTATGTTTCACAAACGTTAAGAAGACCAATTCAAAAATGTATCTCCTGTAATGATATTTCGACTATCCCAAGCTAGCCTGCTTTATTTCGAAGTATGTTTTCCTGACACAAAATATGTTGTTTTTCTTCAAGCGCTTGTTAACGTATACCCTATTACCCAGATTGTATAGGTTTATAATCGTGGATTTGTGACTTATTAGCATCCATACGATATATTCATAGTCACCTCTTAGAGGAGAGACATCATATAGCCAGCATATATAAACTAACAGGCAAAAGAAACTTATCACCTTGTTGAGTAGGTCCATAAAGAAAAACCAAGACAGATGTGATGTATATGATGATTATTTTATTGAAAGGAATCATTTTCCAATGTCTTTACAAAAAAGCATTGCCATATCGATAATGCACTTGCCATTAGGCCGAGCGAAAGAGACATGGAGTCAAAATTAAAAATTACACAATCAGAGTCCTTTAAAAAGGTGCTTCTAAAGTCAAATCATGGGACAAGACTTGTCCTCAGTAGCGTGTGTGACCACCCCTTGCATCAATACACGCCAAAACACGTCATGGATGTCGTCAGTCGCCGGATGACGTCAGCAGGAATTCTGCGCCAAACATCCAACAAAACCTGTTCAAGCTCCTGTCGATTTGCTGGGGGAGGTACGCGTTGTCTCAGCTGTCGATCAAGATGATCCCAGAGATGCTCTATGGGATTCATGTCTGGAGAACATGATGGCCAAGGCAATACGTTGACGTTAACGTTGTTGAGATAATCCTGAACAAGTCTGGCTGTATGAGGTCGTGCTTTGTCCTGTTGCAAAAGGGTACCCCTAGGCTGTTGACGCAAAAATGGCACTACAACAGGTCGCAACACTTCATCTCTGTATCTTTGTCCAGTCAGATTTCCACGGATGATGAGAAGCCTTGTTGTCCGTTGACCGCAAATACCGCCCCATACCATGACGCCGCCTTCACCAAAAGGGTGCACATCTTGGATGCAGTTCGGCGCCAGTTGCTCTCCCCTACGTCGATAAACACGAATTCGGCCATCATTTCGGAACAAGTTGAAGCGACTTTCATCCGTGAACAGCACCCTTTCCCAATCACGCCGCTGCCACCGACGTACAGTTCGTGCCCATTGTAATCTGCGTTGGCGGTGTAGAGGGGTCAAGGCCATTCCACGGAAGGGGCGGAAAGCTTTGATACCATCCCTGCAGAGTCGTCATAAGACTGTTCGTCTGCTGATTGGGTGCCCCAGTGCCGTTGACATCGCCGTCACGAATCGGTTACGCAGGTGGATTGTCCGGATGATCTTCAGCTGGCGTTGTGATCCTTGGTCTTCCCGATCTTGCACGGTCTTGTGCCTGGCCTGTCTGCTGATAACGGCTCAACAAGGTGCTGATGGCGGCTTGACTGCAGTTGAAGATTCTTGCAATCTGCCGTTGAGAGGCCCCCATATCGGCCATACCGATAGCTCTGTTGCGTCCTGCTTGGGTAAGTCTCGGCATCTCTCTGATGCTCTTTTTGATACTGATTCCTTGCTTTGTCCCACACCGGTATTTATGCAATAATCATGCACGAGCATTTTTAACAAATTCAAATTATGCTGTTTTTCACATTTTTCATGACTTCACGAAATTCACTAAATCCGGAAACAGTGACTTTTCGGAAACACAGGGTGTGTTTTGGCGAATGTTTTCTCATTACTTTCAAACTTATTGCAGTATCTCTAATTCAGATAAACTTATTTTAAAAGTGATAAGTTTCTTTTGCCTGTTAGTTTACGTTGAAAGACCATAGGCCAATCGTATGTCTTCAGTCAATCTTCGAGCAATAAAATAGTTTAGTTTAGTTGTAACATGCACATTATTACTTTTAAAACAGACAACAGGTGAAAACAAATTATATCCACCCCTATTCCTTCCAATTCTTGGGATAATCTGAAGCATCTACGTGTTGTAAATAGAATGGACTGGTTATTTATTATCCCCCCCCCCCCCCCCCCCCCCCCCGCCTCGTAAAACACACATGAAGTGAGTTTGGAAGAAAACTGCATATTCCAGGACAGTCTCGTAGATCTTGAACAATCTTACACGAAAGTGTGCCAAGCAATTCCCAAAGACATTTGCAATGCCTCATCACCAGTATGTGATAATATGCGTTGATAATTAATAATCTGTTATACATTTAATTTCATACATTAAATTATTTGTTTGCGGGCATAGTCATTTTTTTGAAATTGAAAATCGAATACCATGACATGGTTGCTACAGTGCTTATAAATACAGCTGCAAGCAGAAGATCACGAAACCCAAGGCAATATTAAAATATTTATATTATATTCGAACTAGATGTAACCTGCGGTACCCACCTGAAAGTTTAAATGCAGTGTGGAGGCACTACACTGTTTTTTCTCCCCCAAATATGACCCCCGAGTAGACAGCCAGCTCTCATTATTTGAGGCTGTGTACTCGGCCGTCAAGGCCTATATAGCCACTTCTACAATTATGGCGACTTCCATGATGATTCTGTTTATTGAAACAAATATCTGGGATCCTGTATTTGTAGAATTAAAAACACTGTGGATATTAGCACAATATGAATTATTTAACACCCCCCCCCCCCCCCCCCCCCCCGATGGTTAGTTAAGCAAAAACAACAAGTAAACGTTGTAGTAACTGTTTTATTTGATGAAGTGAACAAGGTAAACAATAACTTGTTGGTAACACATTCGAATAACAACACTGAGCATGCGCCTCCGACATTTCCTTTTAGTGGTACGCCAATAACTGTAATACAAGACGTCACCATTACAATAACTTTCAAGAAATGAATATTTGTATCAACAAAGGTTACACATGTGTTGTAGTACGCAAGGCCCATTTCACGTACTTTCAAGAAATGAATATTAATATGAACAAAGGTTACATATATGTTGTAATACGCAAGGCCCAGTTAACAGTTTCCGATCGTTCTGATCGCCTCTCCTAATTTATTATGTACTGCCGATTGCCTTATATATATTTACCCGATGCCACATTTCGCAATGAAGGTGTAGATGGGATGTGGTGGTCTTACACTGGGATTTCCCTCACAATATGACAGCCGTATGGATAGCCAGCTCTCACTAGTCAATGTTATATTCACGGCTGCCGTGTATATAGCCAATTCTGTGTTAAGTAATAAAATCGTTTGTTCTTTTTTCGTTTAACAACATCAATGGATCACATTTATTAATCATCAGCTATTGGATGTAAAACATTCGGTAATCCAGACATAGTCTTAGAGAGGACACCTCCTGCATTTATTAATCATCAGCTATTGGATGTAAAACATTCGGTAATCCAGACATAGTCTTAGAGAGGACACCTGCTGCATTTATTAATAATCAGGTATTGGATGTAAAACATTCGGTAATCCAGACATAGTCTTAGAGAGGACACCTCCTGCATTTATTAATCATCAGCTATTGGATGTAAAACATTCGGTAATCCAGACATAGTCTTAGAGAGGACACCTGCTGCATTTATTTATAATCAGGTATTGGATGTCAAACGTTCGGTAATCCAGACATAGTCTTAGAGAGGACACCTCCTGCATTTATTAATAATCAGGTATTGGATGTCAAACATTCGGTAATCCAGACATAGTCTTAGAGAGGACACGTGCTGCATTTATTAATAATCAGCTATTGGATGTCAAACATTCGGTAATCCAGACATAGTCTTAGAGAGGACACGTGCTGCATTTATTAATAATCAGCTATTGGATGTCAAACATTCGGTAATCCAGACATAGTCTTAGAGAGGACACGTGCTGCATTTATTAATCATCAGGTATTGGATGTCAAACATTCGGTAATCCAGACATAGTCTTAGAGAGGACACCTGCTGCATTTATTAATAATCAGGTATTGGATGTCAAACATTTGGTAATCCAGACATAGTCTTAGAGAGGACACCTCCTGCATTTATTAATCATCAGGTATTGGATGTCAAACATTTGGTAATCCAGACATAGTCTTAGAGAGGACACCTCCTGCATTTATTAATAATCAGGTATTGGATGTCAAACATTTGGTAATCCAGACATAGTCTTAGAGAGGACACCTGCTGCATTTATTAATAATCAGGTATTGGATGTCAAACATTCGGTAATCCAGACATAGTCTTAGAGAGGACACCTGCTGCATTTATTAATAATCAGGTATTGGATGTCAAACATTCGGTAATCCAGACATAGTCTTAGAGAGGACACCTGCTGCATTTTTCTATTAGTACCACAGGATCTTTTATATGCACCATTCAAGATACAGGATAGCACATACCACAGCCTTTGATATACCAGTGGGGTGCACTGGTTGAGACGAGAAATAACACAAATGGGCCCACCGACGGGGGTTGTTCCTTGACTGATTGCACATCAAGCGACCGCTTTACCACTGGACCATGTCCCGCCTCCTAATAAAGATGGAGGTATAATGATACCACTAGCGCTATATATGTAATGCATCTTTGTACGACATATTTACCACTGGACCATGTCCCGCCTCCTAATATAGATGGAGGTATAACGATACCACTACGGCGCTATATATGTAATGCATCTTTGTACGACATATTTACCACTGGACCATGTCCCGCCTCCTAATAAAGATGGAGGTATAATGATACCACTACGGCGCTATATATGTAATGCATCTTTATACGACATATTTACCACTGGACCATGTCCCGCCTCCTAATAAAGATGGAGGTATAATGGTACCACTACGGCGCTATACATGTAATGCATCTTTGTACGACATATTTACCACTGGACCATGTCCCGCCTCCTAATAAAGATGGAGGTATAACGATACCACTACGGCGCTATACATGTAATGCATCTTTGTACGACATATTTACCACTGGACCATGTCCCGCCTCCTAATAAAGATGGAGGTATACCGATACCACTACGGCGCTATACATGTAATGCATCTTTGTACGACATATTTACCACTGGACCATGTCCCGCCTCCTAATAAAGATGGAGGTATAATGGTACCACTACGGCGCTATACATGTAATGCATCTTTGTACGACATATTTACCACTGGACCATGTCCCGCCTCCTAATAAAGATGGAGGTATAATGATACCACTACGGCGCTATATATGTAATGCATCTTTGTACGACATATTTACCACTGGACCATGTCCCGCCTCCTAATAAAGATGGAGGTATAATGATATCACTACGGCGCTATACATGTAATGCATCTTTGTACGACATAGTTACCACTGGACCATGTCCCGCCTCCTAATAAAGATGGAGGTATAATGATACCACTACGGCGCTATATATGTAATGCATCTTTGTACGACATATTTACCACTGGACCATGTCCCGCCTCCTAATAAAGATGGAGGTATAACGATACCACTACGGCGCTATACATGTAATGCATCTTTGTACGACATATTTACGACTGGACCATGTCCCGCCTCCTAATAAAGATGGATGTATAACGATACCACTACGGCGCTATATATGTAACGCATCTTTGTACGACATATTTACCACTGGACCATGTCCCGCCTCCTAATAAAGATGGAGGTATAATGATACCACTACGGCGCTATATATGTAATGCATCTTTGTACGAGATACTTACAACTGGACCATGTCGCGCCTCCTAATAAAGATCTATGTATAATGATACCACTAGCGCTATACATGTAATGCATCTTTGTACGACATATTTACCACTGGACCATGTCACGCCTCCTAATAAAGATGGAGGTATAACGATATCACTACGGCGCTATATATGTAATGCATCTTTGTACGACATATTTACCACTGGACCATGTCCCGCCTCCTAATAAAGATGGAGGTATAACGATACCACTACGGCGCTATATATGTAATGCATCTTTGTACGACATATTTACCACTGGACCATGTCCCACCTCCTAATAAAGATGGAGGTATAATGATACCACTACGGCGCTATACATGTAATGCATCTTTGTACGACATATTTACCACTGGACTATGTCCCGCCTCCTAATAAAGATGGAGGTATAATGATACCACTACGGCGCTATACATGTAATGCATCTTTGTACGACATATTTACCACTGGACCATGTCCCGCCTCCTAATAAAGATGGAGGTATAATGATACCACTACGGCGCTATACATGTAATGCATCTTTGTACGACATATTTACCATGGCGCGTGTATGGTAGTCGACTGAACTTGGGCGAAAAATAAAAGTGCTGTATCAGTACAAATCAAAAGAGGAGAAGTGGTCAGAACAATCGGGAACTGTTTAAAGGCGTTGCCCACTATATACTCAGCGTTACTACTGAAGGACCACTGATATATTTAGTACTACTCATGCTAACGATGACTGTCCAACACACTAATTATGAAACAAGGAATGTATGACCTTCGTGGATTAGGTCCAGAGTGAGATTTCCTAAGTAGCATTTTAATTTCAATTTCCAGTTAGAGGCAACCACTATATGTCAATATGTGTAATACTTCCGGTTAAGAGGCCACAACAAAATGGTAAAAAGTATGGTTTGTCTCAACGCACCCATATCAGAAATTCTGTATGTTGTGCCCGTGCACTACGTTCTCACCATGTGTTTAAACGTGTGCATGATTGCCATCGACATATTCACGCACACTTCAGTTGAAAATATGTCGTGTTTTGATTAATGTTGAGAAGGGCAATGCAGTAGGTCGGATACAAGTTGAACACAGTGAACGTGAAGTCGCGGGCACTTTAATGTCAGTCAGAGTGTGATTGGGCGGCGGTAGCAACGACTTCAAACGACTGGGTCCACTTCGAATGCACAAAGACCAGGGCAAGCACTAAACAAAGTATTATTGTGTTATTAGAGAGCTTTTCATCGCACACGGTTAGTATGACGACTATGACGTC
Organism: Gigantopelta aegis; assembly: GCF_016097555.1. Classification (NCBI taxonomy): domain Eukaryota; kingdom Metazoa; phylum Mollusca; class Gastropoda; order Neomphalida; family Peltospiridae; genus Gigantopelta; species Gigantopelta aegis. Next base: position 23,008 of record NC_054711.1, read on the forward strand.
ATTATTTTCTGCGCTTTTGTGACGTGTTCCTCTGAAACGCTAACTGTACACATATCATTTTCACGTATATCGAGCTTGCTACACTTTAAGTAAAAAACGGATATATACATTCCCTTTAAAAAAGCATAATTATGTTAAGTATTTAATATTTCGAAAACGTCAATTCATGAAACTTGTTAATTTGAGGTCACCAGCAGCAGCAATCACTGAGCGACATCTCCTTGGCATAGACTGAATGAGTATCTGAATCTGTGCACGTAGAATCCTAGCCCATTCTTCCTGCAGTGTATGCGACAGCTGCGGAAGCCTCTGAGGCTCCGGGTCACGCTGGTGTACACGTCTGTCCAGTTCGTCCCATAGATATTCAATGGGGTTGAGATCTGGCGATCTTGATGGCCATGGCAGTACATTAATGTTCTCATTCTGTAGGAAATCCTGTGTTACACGTGACGTATGCGGCCTGCTGAAAGAGTCTCTCTGTCGATCCAAAATGGGAAGCATGTTTTGGCAAAAGTTTCATCATGGTAGCATACAGCTGTCAGGTTGCCTTGCACGAACACAAGTTCATTTCTGCCGGTGTAGGAGATGACTCCCCACCGAATCTGTCAACTTGGGCGACACAGTTGGCAAAACGTTCATTGTGGTGTCTGTGCACACGTTGTCGTCCATCACGTCGCTGTAGAAGGAAACGTGACTCGTCGCTGAACCATACTCGCCACCAGTTTCCCCAAGTTCCACCCCTGTACATTCGTGCACCAACGAGCACGTAAATGTTGGTGTTGACGTCGCACGACGGGGCCAACATACGGTCTCCTAGCCCGGAAACCAGCTTCTTGAAGTCGGTTCCGAATGGTTTGTGCAGACACCCTTCTCAAAACATGGAAAGCGTCCAGCAGTGTTCGTTGCTGTGGCAGTTCGGTGACGCAAGTGCAGAATCCGGATGTAGCGATCCTGTGCTGCAGTTGTTATGCGAGGTCTTCCACTTCGGGGCCGGTCTTGAGCTGATTGAAACTGCTGGTACCTGTCCCAGAGACGTAAAATGGTGCTCTGATGGACGGTCATGTGGGGTGCGACTGCTGACTGCGATTCACCTAACTGGAGGCGGCCTATTGCAATGTTTCGATTCGGCAGACTTAGTCTTGGCATCGTGTAACTCGTCTATGTCAAAATGAAAATGAGGCATCATTGCGAGCATTGCAGTTTTAAATACCCATCAATACCCCAATCTTTTCCCCGAGTTTCACGTGCATTTGCCAAAATCTTACCATTTCACGCAGATTTTCTGCAATTGTCGCAAAACGTGCCACAACGTGCGTTACATTTGTTTTAGAGTGCATTTGGGCATACTGTTCCATTCCAGGAACATTAAAAAACAAGGTCATTCATCAACATTGTACAAATAACCCCCGAGATCTTGTAAAATCAAACACTTTTCTTCTTTTCCTATCACCTATGCGTTTCTTTTTTGACACAATATATGTTTGACTGTTTTGATAGCCAAATTTGCCGTTCAACTTCGAACACTAAACGTGTACTCGTGTCAACTTGATGGCGTGAAGGAGTTGTTCTTGTTACTTTAGAAATAAAATATTTATTTATTTATTACTTAATTTAGTTTTATTTTATTTTTTGTTAGCATGTTTGAAAATTTCATTCCCCATTCTTTTTTCCTGTGTTATATGTAGTGTGTGGGGGTGGGGTGGGGTGTGTGTGTGCGTTTGTGTGTTTTTTCGTTTCCATAAATAAAATCCAGCACTTTAAAATACCCTTCTGTACAATTAAAGGCCTAGTGAACATACAAAATATGCATTTTGTAAATACTGTAACCGTCTTGTTTTTCGGGTTACCTTTGTTTGTAATAACTACTCTGGGGGATGTAGTAGGGAGCAACTGCAGTCAGCCTAGTTATAAAATGAAGAGAGAATGAATCGAGCGTATATCGTCTTTATTGCGGAATCAGATGTGTGTAGTCTATATTGCAATACATACGTTTTGACTAACAAAGAGAAATATTACATTTGCAATGAAATGTAATAATAAATGCTTATTCATTGTAATAATAAGTAGTATGAATAGATAATAAGTAACATCTGTGTATATAAGGCATGTTACCATTTATACGTGCGTGTAACTAACGCATAAGGCGTGTAACCATTAACAAGTGACATCTGTGTATACAAGGCATGTTACCATTCATACGTGCTTGTAACTAACGCATAATGCGTGTAACCATTAACACATGTTATGTTCTAAGGTATGTGTTACAGCATAGAAATATATAAACATGAATGTGAGATCGACATAGATAATAATTGCATAAAAATAAACATTGTACGAAATATATAGTTAAAATGACTTACCTAGTTATAAAATGAAGAAAGAATGAATCGAGCGTATATCGTCTTTATTGCGGAATCAGATGTGTGTGTCTGAAGCACATTTGCGTCTTGCTTAAATATAGCTCGATTCATATGGTTACGTAAACGTCTTATTTCTTGATTAAAGGTTATATTGCTAATGGCGACATACTGTCTAGGTAATGTTTTGTGTGTGTGTCGCCTATCAGTATAAACCCTTCATTTTGTTTAATTAATGTATAGTTGATTGGCGTACCTAGCTGCCGTCTTTAAGTTTATCCCTGTTAATTTGTTTACTGTATTCATTGCTGATTGACGTTGCTGGCGTAATTAGCCGCCGGTTGTTAATTGATGTCTTACTCTGTTTATTGCTGCACTGTATTGTCAGCGTTACGTGTTTTGTGCAGGTCTGCCTTGGGGTGGTAACTGACACTGTGATAGTACCCCCATGCGGCATATAGCTTTTGTCCTCAAAAGCCAAAATAAGTTATTAATAATGAAAGAACATACTAGTATACATCTAAACATAAAGATGCATAATTACATACATACATACATACTATATTTATATACATTTCAATACTAACTAAATACATACATGAGTATTGCCCTATGTCACATGTCAACACTGTTCTAGGTAGTGAGGAGCTAGCCGTTTAATATGTATTGACCGAGGACTCTGGGTCAATAACTTTAAAAATCCCATGATGGAGAAGTAAAATATAGGCTGTAAATGGCTGTTGGAAGAGATTACGTAGCTTCCTAGCTGTGAAGAAGGAAATGCGTATTTGTGATGGGAGTGCAAATGATTTGTTTGTGAGCTTGTTCGTTATAAGAAATCCAGGCCAGTTAACACCTAGTGTAGGAAATAAATATCCCGAGATTTGTAGATTGTCTATATAGTTAGGAGGTTTGATTAACCAGTAGGATGGACACAGGGTCAAGGGCATTATAGGAATAGTGATACATAGTGGACCCGAAGTAATTTCTACCATTATGCAATGTTTGTGTGACTGGCGTTGTTTGATAATTAAGATAATGATGAGTGTGATCATTAAGATAGAGATGATTCCAAGCATGACAGAGATGTGGTAGTCTGTGATATCTGTTAGTTCAAATGAGTTTGTTTGTGGTGTTGTGGCTGCTTGGTAGTTAAACGATGGCAGTTCCATAGCTTTACAAGGCACTGTTGTAGTTATTAAGAGTAGGGCAGCACACATAGTTCTAAC
>NC_054711.1:26793-161793 GCF_016097555.1 Gigantopelta aegis
GCGACCACAATCACCGCAATATGATCTCCACCTAAACCACCAGACATTCAATGTAGACTGTAATTTAACAGAGCGACCACAATCACCGCAATATGATCTCCACCTAAACCACCAGACATTCAATGTAGACTGTAATTTAACAGAGCGACCACAATCACCGCAATATGATCTCCACCTAAACCACCAGACATTCAATGTAGACTGTAATTTAACAGAGCGACCACAATCACCGCAATATGATCTCCACCTAAACCACCAGACATTCAATGTAGACTGTAATTTAACAGAGCGACCACAATCACCGCAATATGATCTCCACCTAAACCACCAGACATTCAATGTAGACTGTAATTTAACAGAGCGACCACAATCACCGCAATATGATCTCCACCTAAACCACCAGACATTCAATGTAGACTGTAATTTAACAGAGCGACCACAATCACCGCAATATGATCTCCACCTAAACCACCAGACATTCAATGTAGACTGTAATTTAACAGAGCGACCACAATCACCGCAATATGATCTCCACCTAAACCACCAGACATTCAATGTAGACTGTAATTTAACAGAGCGACCACAATCACCGCAATATGATCTCCACCTAAACCACCAGACATTCAATGTAGACTGTAATTTAACAGAGCGACCACAATCACCGCAATATGATCTCCACCTAAACCACCAGACATTCAATGTAGACTGTAATTTAACAGAGCGACCACAATCACCGCAATATGATCTCCACCTAAACCACCAGACATTCAATGTAGACTGTAATTTAACAGAGCGACCACAATCACCGCAATATGATCTCCACCTAAACCACCAGACATTCAATGTAGACTGTAATTTAACAGAGCGACCACAATCACCGCAATATGATCTCCACCTAAACCACCAGACATTCAATGTAGACTGTAATTTAACAGAGCGACCACAATCACCGCAATATGATCTCCACCTAAACCACCAGACATTCAATGTAGACTGTAATTTAACAGAGCGACCACAATCACCGCAATATGATCTCCACCTAAACCACCAGACATTCAATGTAGACTGTAATTTAACAGAGCGACCACAATCACCGCAATATGATCTCCACCTAAACCACCAGACATTCAATGTAGACTGTAATTTAACAGAGCGACCACAATCACCGCAATATGATCTCCACCTAAACCACCAGACATTCAATGTAGACTGTAATTTAACAGAGCGACCACAATCACCGCAATATGATCTCCACCTAAACCACCAGACATTCAATGTAGACTGTAATTTAACAGAGCGACCACAATCACCGCAATATGATCTCCACCTAAACCACCAGACATTCAATGTAGACTGTAATTTAACAGAGCGACCACAATCACCGCAATATGATCTCCACCTAAACCACCAGACATTCAATGTAGACTGTAATTTAACAGAGCGACCACAATCACCGCAATATGATCTCCACCTAAACCACCAGACATTCAATGTAGACTGTAATTTAACAGAGCGACCACAATCACCGCAATATGATCTCCACCTAAACCACCAGACATTCAATGTAGACTGTAATTTAACAGAGCGACCACAATCACCGCAATATGATCTCCACCTAAACCACCAGACATTCAATGTAGACTGTAATTTAACAGAGCGACCACAATCACCGCAATATGATCTCCACCTAAACCACCAGACATTCAATGTAGACTGTAATTGATCTCCAACAGAGTAGACTGTAATTTAACACAATCACCGCAATATGATCTCCACCTAAACCACCAGACATTCAATGTAGACTGTAATTTAACAGAGCGACCACAATCACCGCAATATGATCTCCACCTAAACCACCAGACATTCAATGTAGACTGTAATTTAACAGAGCGACCACAATCACCGCAATATGATCTCCACCTAAACCACCAGACATTCAATGTAGACTGTAATTTAACAGAGCGACCACAATCACCGCAATATGATCTCCACCTAAACCACCAGACATTCAATGTAGACTGTAATTTAACAGAGCGACCACAATCACCGCAATATGATCTCCACCTAAACCACCAGACATTCAATGTAGACTGTAATTTAACAGAGCGACCACAATCACCGCAATATGATCTCCACCTAAACCACCAGACATTCAATGTAGACTGTAATTTAACAGAGCGACCACAATCACCGCAATATGATCTCCACCTAAACCACCAGACATTCAATGTAGACTGTAATTTAACAGAGCGACCACAATCACCGCAATATGATCTCCACCTAAACCACCAGACATTCAATGTAGACTGTAATTTAACAGAGCGACCACAATCACCGCAATATGATCTCCACCTAAACCACCAGACATTCAATGTAGACTGTAATTTAACAGAGCGACCACAATCACCGCAATATGATCTCCACCTAAACCACCAGACATTCAATGTAGACTGTAATTTAACAGAGCACCGACCACAATCACCGCAATATGATCTCCACCTAAACCACCAGACATTCAATGTAGACTGTAATTTAACAGAGCGACCACAATCACCGCAATATGATCTCCACCTAAACCACCAGACATTCAATGTAGACTGTAATTTAACAGAGCGACCACAATCACCGCAATATGATCTCCGCCTAAACCACCAGACATTCAATGTAGAATTGTAATTTAACAGAGCGACCACAATCCACCTAAACCACCAGACATTCAATGTAGACTGTAATTTAACAGAGCGACCACAATCACCGCAATATGATCTCCACCTAAACCACCAGACATTCAATGTAGACTGTAATTTAACAGAGCGACCACAATCACCGCAATATGATCTCCACCTAAACCACCAGACATTCAATGTAGACTGTAATTTAACAGAGCGACCACAATCACCGCAATATGATCTCCACCTAAACCACCAGACATTCAATGTAGACTGTAATTTAACAGAGCGACCACAATCACCGCAATATGATCTCCACCTAAACCACCAGACATTCAATGTAGACTGTAATTTAACAGAGCGACCACAATCACCGCAATATGATCTCCACCTAAACCACCAGACATTCAATGTAGACTGTAATTTAACAGAGCGACCACAATCACCGCAATATGATCTCCACCTAAACCACCAGACATTCAATGTAGACTGTAATTTAACAGAGCGACCACAATCACCGCAATATGATCTCCACCTAAACCACCAGACATTCAATGTAGACTTATTTAACAGAGCGACCACTATCACTGCAATATGATCTCCACCTAAACCACCAGACATTCAATGTAGACTGTAATTTAACAGAGCGACCACAATCACCGCAATATGATCTCCACCTAAACCACCAGACATTCAATGTAGACTGTAATTTAACAGAGCGACCACAATCACCGCAATATGATCTCCACCTAAACCACCAGACATTCAATGTAGACTGTAATTTAACAGAGCGACCACAATCACCGCAATATGATCTCCACCTAAACCACCAGACATTCAATGTAGACTGTAATTTAACAGAGCGACCAATCACCGCAATATGATCTCCACCTAAACCACCTAAACCAGACATTCAATGTAGACTGTAATTTAACAGAGCGACCACAATCACCGCAATATGATCTCCACCTAAACCACCAGACATTCAATGTAGACTGTAATTTAACAGAGCGACCACAATCACCGCAATATGATCTCCACCTAAACCACCAGACATTCAATGTAGACTCACCGTAATTTAACAGAGCGACATTCACAATCACCGCAATATGATCTCCACCTAAACCACCAGACATTCAATGTAGACTGTAATTTAACAGAGCGACCACAATCACCGCAATATGATCTCCACCTAAACCACCAGACATTCAATGTAGACTGTAATTTAACAGAGCGACCACAATCACCGCAATATGATCTCCACCTAAACCACCAGACATTCAATGTAGACTGTAATTTAACAGAGCGACCACAATCACCGCAATATGATCTCCACCTAAACCACCAGACATTCAATGTAGACTGTAATTTAACAGAGCGACCACAATCACCGCAATATGATCTCCACCTAAACCACCAGACATTCAATGTAGACTGTAATTTAACAGAGCGACCACAATCACCGCAATATGATCTCCACCTAAACCACCAGACATTCAATGTAGACTGTAATTTAACAGAGCGACCACAATCACCGCAATATGATCTCCACCTAAACCACCAGACATTCAATGTAGACTGTAATTTAACAGAGCGACCACAATCACCGCAATATGATCTCCACCTAAACCACCAGACATTCAATGTAGACTGTAATTTAACAGAGCGACCACAATCACCGCAATATGATCTCCACCTAAACCACCAGACATTCAATGTAGACTGTAATTTAACAGAGCGACCACAATCACCGCAATATGATCTCCACCTAAACCACCAGACATTCAATGTAGACTGTAATTTAACAGAGCGACCACAATCACCGCAATATGATCTCCACCTAAACCACCAGACATTCAATGTAGACTGTAATTTAACAGAGTGACCACAATCACCGCAATATGATCTCCACCTAAACCACCAGACATTCAATGTAGACTGTAATTTAACAGAGCGACCACAATCACCGCAATATGATCTCCACCTAAACCACCAGACATTCAATGTAGACTGTAATTTAACAGAGCGACCACAATCACCGCAATATGATCTCCACCTAAACCACCAGACATTCAATGTAGACTGTAATTTAACAGAGCGACCACAATCACCGCAATATGATCTCCACCTAAACCACCAGACATTCAATGTAGACTGTAATTTAACAGAGCGACCACAATCACCGCAATATGATCTCCACCTAAACCACCAGACATTCAATGTAGACTGTAATTTAACAGAGCGACCACAATCACCGCAATATGATCTCCACCTAAACCACCAGACATTCAATGTAGACTGTAATTTAACAGAGCGACCACAATCACCGCAATATGATCTCCACCTAAACCACCAGACATTCAATGTAGACTGTAATTTAACAGAGCGACCACAATCACCGCAATATGATCTCCACCTAAACCACCAGACATTCAATGTAGACTGTAATTTAACAGAGCGACCACAATCACCGCAATATGATCTCCACCTAAACCACCAGACATTCAATGTAGACTGTAATTTAACAGAGCGACCACAATCACCGCAATATGATCTCCACCTAAACCACCAGACATTCAATGTAGACTGTAATTTAACAGAGCGACCACAATCACCGCAATATGATCTCCACCTAAACCACCAGACATTCAATGTAGACTGTAATTTAACAGAGCGACCACAATCACCGCAATATGATCTCCACCTAAACCACCAGACATTCAATGTAGACTGTAATTTAACAGAGCGACCACAATCACCGCAATATGATCTCCACCTAAACCACCAGACATTCAATGTAGACTGTAATTTAACAGAGCGACCACAATCACCGCAATATGATCTCCACCTAAACCACCAGACATTCAATGTAGACTGTAATTTAACAGAGCGACCACAATCACCGCAATATGATCTCCACCTAAACCACCAGACATTCAATGTAGACTGTAATTTAACAGAGCGACCACAATCACCGCAATATGATCTCCACCTAAACCACCAGACATTCAATGTAGACTGTAATTTAACAGAGCGACCACAATCACCGCAATATGATCTCCACCTAAACCACCAGACATTCAATGTAGACTGTAATTTAACAGAGCGACCACAATCACCGCAATATGATCTCCACCTAAACCACCAGACATTCAATGTAGACTGTAATTTAACAGAGCGACCACAATCACCGCAATATGATCTCCACCTAAACCACCAGACATTCAATGTAGACTGTAATTTAACAGAGCGACCACAATCACCGCAATATGATCTCCACCTAAACCACCAGACATTCAATGTAGACTGTAATTTAACAGAGCGACCACAATCACCGCAATATGATCTCCACCTAAACCACCAGACATTCAATGTAGACTGTAATTTAACAGAGCGACCACAATCACCGCAATATGATCTCCACCTAAACCACCAGACATTCAATGTAGACTGTAATTTAACAGAGCGACCACAATCACCGCAATATGATCTCCACCTAAACCACCAGACATTCAATGTAGACTGTAATTTAACAGAGCGACCACAATCACCGCAATATGATCTCCACCTAAACCACCAGACATTCAATGTAGACTGTAATTTAACAGAGCGACCACAATCACCGCAATATGATCTCCACCTAAACCACCAGACATTCAATGTAGACTGTAATTTAACAGAGCGACCACAATCACCGCAATATGATCTCCACCTAAACCACCAGACATTCAATGTAGACTGTAATTTAACAGAGCGACCACAATCACCGCAATATGATCTCCACCTAAACCACCAGACATTCAATGTAGACTGTAATTTAACAGAGCGACCACAATCACCGCAATATGATCTCCACCTAAACCACCAGACATTCAATGTAGACTGTAATTTAACAGAGCGACCACAATCACCGCAATATGATCTCCACCTAAACCACCAGACATTCAATGTAGACTGTAATTTAACAGAGCGACCACAATCACCGCAATATGATCTCCACCTAAACCACCAGACATTCAATGTAGACTGTAATTTAACAGAGCGACCACAATCACCGCAATATGATCTCCACCTAAACCACCAGACATTCAATGTAGACTGTAATTTAACAGAGCGACCACAATCACCGCAATATGATCTCCACCTAAACCACCAGACATTCAATGTAGACTGTAATTTAACAGAGGACCACAATCACCGCAATATGATCTCCACCTAAACCACCAGACATTCAATGTAGACTGTAATTTAACAGAGCGACCACAATCACCGCAATATGATCTCCACCTAAACCACCAGACATTCAATGTAGACTGTAATTTAACAGAGCGACCACAATCACCGCAATATGATCTCCACCTAAACCACCAGACATTCAATGTAGACTGTAATTTAACAGAGCGACCACAATCACCGCAATATGATCTCCACCTAAACCACCAGACATTCAATGTAGACTGTAATTTAACAGAGCGACCACAATCACCGCAATATGATCTCCACCTAAACCACCAGACATTCAATGTAGACTGTAATTTAACAGAGCGACCACAATCACCGCAATATGATCTCCACCTAAACCACCAGACATTCAATGTAGACTGTAATTTAACAGAGCGACCACAATCACCGCAATATGATCTCCACCTAAACCACCAGACATTCAATGTAGACTGTAATTTAACAGAGCGACCACAATCACCGCAATATGATCTCCACCTAAACCACCAGACATTCAATGTAGACTGTAATTTAACACCCTAAATATCTTTCTTTTATATGTATTACTACAGTATTGTAGCAGGTAACGTCTAGGTAAGTTGACGAAGTACTAAACATGGCTGCTACGTATACAAAATGGCAAACTACAACAACATGGGCCACATATACTGACTTATACAGTATTGTAGCAGGTAACGCCTAGTTAAGTTGACGAAGTACTAAACATGGCTGCTACGTATACAAAATGGCAACCTACAACAATATGGGCCACATATACTGAATTACACAGCAGGTCTCTGGTCAGACCAAAGTTCGCCCTAATTTGAATATTTATATATTAGAGAGGTTCAGCAAGGACGGGAACGCTTACGTATACTTATGGCTGACAAGTATACGTATACGTTTACGTCATATTCGCGCAATCCGCTTTGGCTGCTCGTTCTTGACGTCTGGTGATAGAAATCAGTGTTGTAAGATGGCAAATTCATACCGGCGCGCGTTGCAAATGGGTGTTACATTGCACGACTTTGAGTGTCTGATGTTCGCATATAAAGTAAAAAGAAGACGGGGATCAACGTTCGCGAATGGTAGGTTTGATTTGGATAATTTTACTAACGAGCAATGTGTTGCTATGTTCCACTTTAAAAAAAAAGAAGGATATTCACCGTCTATGTCAAGCTCTCAGGATACCACACAGAGTAGTTTTGCCCGACAGATCGGTAGTAAACGGTATTGAGGCACTATGCATTCTACTGAGGCGGGTAGCGTACCCAAACAGACTATGCGATCTAGAACCGATCTTTGGAAGACCTACATCTGTTTTGTCGGCCACTGTCGGAAAATTATACATGGTTGGGGCAATACTTACAAATTGTCATACATGTTTATATGGATCTGAAACATCTCAGTTTTTTGTAGTTGAACCAAGTACATTGGACAATTACCTAAGGAACCGTACCTAGTTGTACATTAGCGATAATATATTGCTGTATTCTGTAGAGTCTCTACATATTGTAACCGTCTTGTTTTTCGGGTTACCTTTGTTTGTAATAACTACTCTGGAGGATGTAGTAGGGAGCAACTGGAGTTAGCCTAGTTATAAAATGAAGAGAGAATGAATCGAGCGTATATCGTCTTTATTGCGGAATCAGATGTGTGTAGTCTACATTGCAATACATACGTTTTGACTAACAAATAGAAATATTACATTTGCAATGAAATGTAATAATAAATGCTTATTCATTGTAATAATAAGTAGTATGAATAGATAATAAGTAACATCTGTGTATATAAGGCATGTTACCATTTATACGTGCGTGTAACTAACGCATAAGGCGTGTAACCATTAACACATGTTATGTTCTAAGGTATGTGTTACAGCATAGAAATATATAAACATGAATGTGAGATCGACATAGATAATAATTGCATAAAAATAAACATTGTACGAAATATATAGTTAAAGTGACTTACCTAGTTATAAAATGAAGAGAGAATGAATCGAGCGTATATCGTCTTTATTGCGGAATCAGATGTGTGTGTCTGAAGCACATTTGCGTCTTGCTTAAATATAGCTCGATTCATATGGTTACGTAAACGTCATATTTCTTGATTAAAGGTTATATTGCTAATGGCGACATACTGTCTTGGTAATGTTTTGTGTGTGTGTCGCCTATCAGTATAAACCCTTCATTTTGTTTAATTAATGTATAGTTGATTGGCGTACCTAGCTGCCGTCTTTAAGTTTATCCCTGTTAATGTGTTTACTGTATTCATTGCTGATTGACGTTGCTGGCGTAATTGACCCCTCCGTATGACGAGTTAACCACGCCCCCCCGTGACACGTGATGCAAGGTTAGACAAACATTCAATAATGGCTGCCAGTTCGCATAGGTCGATAGCAAAATCAACCGATCTGCCGATTACGTTTTTGCCTTAATTTATTTACAAATATCGTTGTTTAAATAAAAAGCCGACAAGAGGAGACATTCAAGTATTTCACTACAGGGTACATTTACGATGACAACGTGATTTAAATCGACGAAACCATTTTTACTTCAGTAAATTTTATCGAAGCACAAGAACCCGGAAGTGAACGTCGAACCAAAAGTACATTTAAAACATCCTTTGCTCGTTTTTCTTGTCAGAACTGATAAATTAAAATGTCTTGTTTGTTTCTTTTTTCTTCTTCTTTTTCATCTTAATTTTTGTTGTTGTTGTTGTTGTTGTTGTTGTTCGACTTTTATATTAATGGAATCCCGATATGCCGAGGAACAAGAGAATAGAATGCGCAGCGACGACCCGGCCTCGACCCGTTTAAAACCGTGGCGTCTTTATTTTTGGTCGGGTTGCGTTAAATGTTTTGTTTAAAAAAACAAAAGGGAGGGACGTGAGCAGTAACATTAAAATACAAGGCGTGTGGGAATGCTATCAGTGTACCAAAATTTTATGTACGAAAGGTTACAAAACTATAGCAGGATACAGTCGCCTGTGCCAAAATTATGCAGGCAGTGGTTTAGATTGTGGGATTGCGATATTTATGGGGGTGTATAAATATATATACACAACATAGCTGCACTGCTTGAATCAACCGATATACGGCACTTGCCCTATTTATGAAACCAAAACCATACACGAAAAAAAATTAAATTCAGAACTGGCGTAGCCAGAGGGTGGGTTGGTGGGGACCACATCTTTGGCCCTCCAGTTATGTATACTGACATATTGGCCCGTCTCCGTTCTGACAAGATATATTAGGGCTGTTTACGTTTGGGTGCCCCATCCCTTCTTTATAAAATCAGGCTGTCCAGCACACCCTTTTGAAAAAGTTGGACACAATTAGGAATGAAAATATAGAAAATGTAGGACAAAAGTAGGAAAACGTAGAACAAAAGTAGCACTGAAACAGTACGTAGCGACATTATTCATGCTCGAAACACCGTTTTATTTAGTGCTTAGTTTGTACATGTATTTTGTGTTCTATCAAAAATAATTTGTATCTTATGTAACGGTCACGTTATAGTTATTTCAAATTACTGTACACTATATTAATCAATATACATATTTACATGCATAGGAATGCTGATGCACAGTAAAACAGAGTTAACATGATTAATTTAAGTTTTCCATAATGTATTATAGGTTCTGAAGTCATACATACACATTGTACATTATAATCATATTAATCATTGGAAAATATGTTGGCTTTGAGGGTGTAATTTTAATATGTTGAGATTATATGGTGCCACAAATTGAGAGATGTATCTTGCTGCCATAAAAAAATTAAAATAATTCCCGTAACTGATGACTTTTATAATATTACAAGGAATATGCACACTTTAACAGCAATTCGTGGCATTTTCAAACCAAAAAGTACGAAAAACTAAGTATTCTGAAGAAAAAGTAGGACAAATAGGACAAAAACCAAAAAGTACGAAAAGTAGCTGGACAGTCTGTAACATATTTGCCAATTAAGCCAGTACAACAGTTCTTAAGTAAATTATAAACTTATGTGTTGTGGCAACAACTGTTGGGAATCAAACTTGAAGCTTCTGCACCCCCCCCCCCCCCCCCAATCTCACACAACCCGCCCATTAGTTATCCTACTGTCACACAAAATGTACTCAAAAAGGTTTATCTGTTCTAGAGGCATAGTCAGATAAAAAATAGTAATAAATATTATAAGACAACCCATGCCTACAGAACAATAATAATAATACAAAATAAAAATTTAATTAAAAACATTTATATATATATATATAAAAAAAGAGGCATAATTATATTTTTAGAGAGAGAGAGAGAGAGAGAGAGAGAGAGAGAGAGAGAGAGAGCACGGTTTCTGCCAGAGGGTAAAATGGGTATGGCGCCATACCCAAATTTTTATTTTTTTTAAGTTAACATTTTGACAAAATTAATGACTCTTATCATTATTGTATGATTTTCTTAAGCCTAACCCTAAATGTAACCCATTTTATTTGTGGAGGAGACCCCCCATAGCCCCTGTTGACTGTGGTTGCATTCAATAACATAGCGCCATACACAAAACATTATTTCTGGCAGAAACACTGTATATATATATATATAACATAAAACTAAACCACAGATTGCAGTTCGCACAATTTGTTTAATATTTATTATGAGAATACTTCCTAACATTTTCTTTTTTCTCAAAGAGAGGGTCTTTACGTATTACTCCCCATGCAATCTGGTACAGGTAAATATATCTATTCAAAAATGTATCTTTCAGTGGAATCCATCTCCAAATCATTATCCTCGAAACTGAGCAATTAAGGATTACTATTTGATGGGTGGTGTCAAACTGAATCCCAAGTCTTGGAAGTCTGAATTACTCCTTAGCAGCAATATGTCAAACACAATTTTTTTTTTTTAAATATTGTATTAAAAAAAATTGTTGAAAGTGTTTCATTTTCAGCAGCAATTTCACCCCCTGCCCCAGTTTTTCTTTCACATATCAGTTGAAACTGTTCTATTATTTCTATCATTCTGTTCTCAATATCAAGATGCAATGTAATTTGTTTAATAGTTTGTCTTCAGAATCTCATTTTCGACATCTAAGCAATGACTCCACATCCATTGGTCCAGTTGCTGAAATATATAAAAACAAACATGTTAAGTATTTCACATCCATTTGAAGAAGTACATTAGTCTGTAACTTAATTACATATCATTGTATTAATTTAAAGTTTAATTTAATTTTAGGAAAACACTTTTTTAACAGGAAACAAAATCAATGTGACTAAACAAAGTATAAAATTAAAAAGTATAGCAGTAAATTAAGAAAAGTAGTGAACAATGTATTTAACGTTGATGATGTTATTTGATTTCTATTAGAAAGTTTCACAAAGCTACATATAAGATGGCATGTGGAAGAAGAAAAATGCCTATGCTTTGCTAAAATTTGGGGTATAAAATAATGATGAAAAACAAAACTACTGTCTTCAAAAGAAAATCATATTTAGGGTAGGTAATAAAAACAAAACAGATGTAAGTGCCTCATCTAGGTGGTTATGGGTTTGAAATGTTTTGAAATTAGGGTTAGAACATATTTCAAGCACATGACCATTTATAAACAGCAGTTCTTTTACTATCATTTATCTGAACATTAAAAAATATATCTATTAATTTCTAAGATTTTTTTTATTATTATTATTATTTTTTGGCTTCAAAACATTTCAGGGTCCCTACATAAAATTTGCCTAATTTATAACTTTCCAGACAATACTTCCTTATCCCCCTAAAGCTCACAACCATATAGGTTACTCCCTCACTCCCCTCCCCCCACACCCCACACACACAAGAACATACACAGACTCACGCCTACACACATGCAAACAAAAAGAAAAAGAAAAAATGCTAAGACTTTCAAACGTTCCAGCATGCTTGTTAATACTATCACTAACCCTAAACCTAACTTACGCCTAAATTAACTGAATGCTGGAACGATCGGAAGTCTTGCCAAAACTTTTATTTTGGCCATTCGTCTGACTGTGTATTGTTTAACGACAGATTCTTAACGACAATATATACATCGAAGACTGATTAAATGAGTCAGTAAATTCCATTACATTGGAGGGAAAGTGATTCTTAAACTCTTACCTTTGTAGAATTAATATATCAGTTGAATTTTGATGGATTCGGCAAAACTTCACTTTCAATACCATGTGACGGTTTCGCAGGAAAACACTGATTTCACGTCAATCGTAGGCTCCGCATAGTTGTTATCGCTATTAACACTTGTCAGCAGAAGTATATGTTTACTATGATTATAATTCAGTTGGAGGAGACAATTATTTTAACTAATTTTAATGCTAACTATACAAAAACGTTACACATCGAAAACAAGTATGTTGTCTAACCTAATGGCGTCCAAGCAAATTTGGGCCCGCGGTTTTTGAACCACGAAACATGATTGGTCCAGAGCGGTTGTCAATCACGCCGTACGGAGGGGTCAATTAGCCACCGGTTGTTAATTGATAAGTCTTACTCTGTTTATTGCTGCACTGTATTGTCAGCGTTACGTGTTTTGTGCAGGTTTGCCTTGGGGTGGTAAATGACACTGTGATAGTACCCCCATGCGACATATAGCTTTTGTCCTCAAAAGCCAAAATAAGTTATTAATAATGAAAGAACATACTAGTATACATCTAAACATAAAGATGCATAATTACATACATACATACATACTATATTTATATACATTTCAATACTAACTAAATACATACATGAGTATTGCCCTATGTCACATGCCAACACTGTTCTAGGTAGTGAGGAGCTAGCCGTTTAATATGTATTGACCGAGGAGTCTGGGTCAATAACTTTAAAAAACCCATGACGGAGAAGTAAAATATAGGCTGTAAATGGCTGTTAGAAGAGATTACGTAGCTTCCTAGCTGTGAAGAAGGAAATGCGTATTTGTGATGGGAGTGGAAATGATTTGTTTGTGAGCTTGTTCGTCATAAGAAATCCAGGCCAGTTAACACCTAGTGTAGGAAATAAATATCCCGAGATTTGTAGATTGTCTATGTAGTTAGGAGGTTTGATTAACTAGTAGGAATGACACAGGGTCAAGGGCATTATAGGAATAGTGATACACAGTGGACCCGAAGTAATTTCAACCATTATGCAATGTTTGTGTGACTGGCGTTGTTTGATAATTAAGATAATGATGAGTGTGATCATTAAGATAGAGATGATTCCAAGCATGACAGAGATGTGATAGTCTGTGAGATCTGTTGGTTCAAATGAGTCTGTTTGTGGTGTTGTGGCTGCTTGGTACTGAAACGATGGCAGTTCCATAGCTTTACAAGACACTGTTGTAGTTATTAAGAGTAGGGCAGCACACATAGTTCTAACTTTGAAAAACATCCATATCACTAGTAATATAGATATAATGGAGAATACTGAACTTACTATGGTAATTATATCGTTTGTGTCTGGCCAAGTGGGCGTTAAATAAATTTGACCATCAAGAAGTGGTTCCGCTAGTGTCTTAAATATTGTTCTATCTTGTTTAGCACTCTGTACCATTCGTTTCAGGCTAAGGTGATCTTGTTTATCTTGTGCTAGCATACTAGAGAAATTGTGTGAATAAATATGAAAATCAGGTATGTCTATTGAAATAGCTTTTGTAAATGTTGTGTCGCCTGCAATACTGGAAAGAGCAGAGGCATCAAAGAAATGTTGAAGAAATGCCAGATTGACAGGATGAAGTAGTGTAACATGTGTAGATTGATTCACTCATGAACCAAACGGTGCTGGGTAAACCAATTCTTCTGTGGAGAGAGCACAATAGCATGGTATAGCTATAATGCAGAATGTACAACCTTCTATAATACTTTGGGTGGATGGACATTTTAATGAAAGCAGGGGTATACGATAAACTAAGACAGATGATTCATCTATATCTATCAATTGCAAAGGTTCAGGCTGGGTAATGTATCTAAAATTACAGAGCTTTTTTATTTCCATCCGATTATTTTTAAATAATGCAAGTTCACATGAAGATACCGTGGTTGGTTTTAGAGCTAATCTATACGGGCAGTGAAGAACATGGTTGCCTGTACACTGAGCAAACTGTGCTGCATCTAATGTAGTGTAACGTTGATTATTATCAGATATGGCAAAAAATGCAGGTAATCACAGTAGTTGTGTGGCGTGCAGTGAAGTGTCATTTACTGGAACCGAAAGGGAGACTATCTTATACAGACTGAGAGGTTTTGGAAGTGAAGATATAACGTATTTGACAGAAATGTAAAGGCTATTTTGACTACGTGTATATATGAACTTTCCTTGTGTATAATAGAATGTAGGATCTTGTTGTATTATGGTAAATGAGTTGTACTCTCTGGCTAGGATTTTAGAGACATGGTGTCGAATGATTTTTGGGGGAATTAGGAGAGGAGACAATATACCATTTGCTAATTCTAAAACACCTAATTTTTGTTGTTCCAGTTGTGTGACTAGTGATGCCTGTTGTATGTGGTCCATGAGAAGAGCTGTTATAGAGATAATAGATGATCTTAGAGATAGTATATTGTGAGCGCTATTTGCTGTGGCAATTTGAATACCATCATGATTGGCTTCTATTCCAGTGTTCGAGATTAAAACATTTGGGTAGTATCCCAGTTGGATACTATCATTTCAAAATCTGGTATCCCACCTGAGAATTTAGTATCCCCCTTAAATGAAATTCATAAATAACATCATAACAAACTTGGACTTAACTGTTACTTAACTTCATCAGTAAATGACGACTTTCATTGTTTCAGCGAAAAATAAAAACGCAGGATTAAAAAAGAATAAAGAACAACAACATTATATGGTATCCTGTTGGGATACTGGGTTATTGAAGTCTGGTATCCAAAATTAAATTAGATTATCCCCGGGATATCGGGATACCGTTAATCTTGAACACTGTATTCCCTTCATGACATTACTAAATCGAGTATCTTCCAAAGACATAAAGGATGATAGATGTTTAGCGTGACGTGCAAAGGCATTTGCAGTATTCAGTTCTGTTTTGGTAAGTGCGTTGATGTGTTTTGCAAGAATGTTAACATCGTCTGTTGTAGGTGTGCCAAAAAATTTCTTTGCAAAGCTTCCAACAAAACTAAGCATAGCCAGTTTTGAACGAGTTGAGCTTGGATAGGTTGATTCTGGTATAAGTTGCTTAATTTGATCAAGAGTACCATTTAACTGAGAAATGGTTTGTCGTTTTATTGCATTGAGGTGTGTTTGAATCTGTGCAATAAGTAAACACGTAGCGTTATGCTTGTAACATCTTGTCATCTGCGGTATCTGTGGCATCTCGGGTAGTTTTACCTCATACGTATGTATCCAGTATTCAGTTGCGAGATGGACAGGAGGAGCAGGTTTGAAAAGAATTCCATAATTCAGTCGTTGAACCGGTTTCACCGCGAAGACAGGAGATGTGCATATCATCAATAGCCAAACAAGCAGTCTCCCCATGGTAGAACCTATGACAGGATGAAACAAATGGAATACATCAGTGGGTAATCCAAAATTGACATATGTTGTGGCCATCAACAATCCCAACTCGTACATTTATAACATAAGTAATTATGTTGTAGAAAACCCACTCACATAGCCACGAGTCTCAGACATTTCACGGACTAACACAGGAAGTCATAGTTTGATTTATGAAAAATATTTGCGACCTCTTTTTCGTCTGCGTCCAGACTGTGTCCTGCGGATATGAAAGTCCTTCAAAAGGTCTGCTCGAAAATCTGTATGTGGTTCCCATGTAGGTGTAGGATAACCCATCCATTTGGTTAGGTAGTGTTGAACACCTTGAATACGTTTCATTCTCATGAGCCGCTCCACTGTATATGTTTGTGTTCCTGGTTGTGAAGTAGCTGGTTGAATGGGAGACTGGGCAGCTGGATGACTGCGAGACTGGGCAGCTGGATGACTGCGAGACTGGGTAGCTGGATGACTGCGAGACTGGGTAGCTGGTTGAATGCGAGACTGGGCAGCTGGTTGAATGCGAGACTGGGTATCTGGTGGAATGCGAGACTGGGTAGCTGGTTGAATGTGAGATTGGGCAGCTGGTTGATGGACTGTTGTATGATTCCTGGCATTCATGTTAGTGTCCGTAGTAGGCAGTGTGCGAGCTCTTTGTTGTAATACACGTACATATTGTGACTGATGTAATTGTGCAGGCTGTTGTGGAGCTGGTGCTGTACTGCTGGAGTAGAGATCAAGTTGAGAGTCTCTATCTCTAGTAGTGTCAGTTGTTGACTGTTGCTGTGCTGTTGGTTGTGACATCTGCGTTTCCTGAGAGTGATGTGTTTGTGTCGACTCTTGTGGGGTGGATGGCATTCTAGCGTAAAAATATTTGAGACGATTTGCTGGTACCAGGGACGTGTGAGTCTTCTTGGACGCTGAGTGACAAAGCTTGTATGTATGATTAGGCCCTATTTGCGTGATGAAGTAAGGACCATCCCATTTTTGTGTCAGTTTTGGTGAGCGACCTATCATATTGTCCTGTTTAAAAAGGAGTACTTGGTCACCAATGGAAAACGTAGGGTGTTGTGCTTTGAGATCTTGGCGATCTTTGTTGACAGTTTGGCTTGTGGCCATATTGTCTTTTGCAATAGCCTTGACTACCTTGAGATTATCAATGAGTGTCGTGATATGCATTTTTGCGTCTTTGCGTAAGCTGGGTTTGGGAAGAAGTAAGGTATCAAAGGGTAGGTGCATTTCTTTTCCAAAGAGAAGGTAATGTGGAGAATATCCTGTTGACTGACATGGTGTATTTCGCATTGCCATCATGATATGTGGAAGTAGGTCAGCCCAATTAGTCTGTTCTTTATTGATGTAAGATCTGAGAAATTGTTCAATGGTGCTGTTTCTTCGTTCACATACCATTTGTTTGAGGATGATAGGAGGATGTATAATGATGCTTCACTTCAAACAGTTTGCAAATTGCATTTACCAGGAGTGAGGTGAATTGACGTCCTCGATCTGTGATGAGAGTGCGTGGCACACCATATCGTGTAAATACCTCGTTGAAGAGAACTTTGCCTATTTCCGTTGCTTCTTGTGTACGCAGTGGAAAAGCTTCTGTCCAGCGGGTAAATGAGTCAACTACAAGAAGTATGTACTTGTATCCTTCTTTGGTTGCTGGTAAGGGCCCGAGGATGTCAATGTGAAGACGAGAGAATGTATCTTCAATAGGCATAGGAACCATGGGAGCAGGTTTTGCATGCGTGTAGCGTTTTGACTTTTAACACTCTTCACAGGAATGGATGTAGTTTTGTATGTCTTGGTACATACCTGGCCAGAAATACTTGTTAAGAATCGCTTGTCGAGTGGCATCTCTTCCAAAATGGCACCCTCCTGCTTTAGAATCATGATAGGCAAAGAGAAGATCTTTTCTGTCCTGTAGTGGAACTAGCAGTTGTCGTACCATAGGTGGGCGGTTGTGTTTCTGTCCTCTATGTTTGGGTAGATAGAACTGATACAAGATGCGATTTAGGACATCATATTCTTGTGCTCGCCCTTGAGGACCTTTTATCTGTGACTCTCTGTAGTTAGGTGGCATTTCATTCTTCTCTATGTAGTCAATCACAGGTTTTAAATCAGGAGACTTGCGTTGTCTATCTGTAATGTTCTGTTCGTCCAGATTTGTGTCTATTAGTACAACAAATGCATCCATCGGAACTGTTTCGTGATTGTAGTGGAATTCAACAGAAAGCTGAATTGGCTCCTCTGAGGGTGAATTCAATGTTTGTGTTTGCGTCGTAGGTATTTTTTGTAAATGTTGTGGTGTATCAGTGTCAGTTGTACACACAGAGGCTTCTATTTCATGTGATTCTGCTAGCTGGGCTGAAGTTGGTTCTTCAAGCTGGATGTTCCTTAGATCTAATGAAGGAATGTCATCTGTAACTGGCAGTGTCATTTGTTCCTTATACTGGACTCTAGATAAGGCATCGGCATTTTTGTTGGCGGTCCCTGTGTCACAGAAAAGATTAGTTTTATGTATTTTATGATGTTAGAGGGGGTTTATATAATAAATGCCCAATATTTTGTCCATATCTGGTAGAGCATGAGCATACTGGGTAAATTGTGAAAACGTTGTCATAACTTTTTATGAGCAGTATATTGAGTTTCTTCAGTGGGAAATTAAGCTGCAGGTAAAATGCATGCAGGCTGTGGGAAAGGTAAACGTCACCTGTCTGTTCATCAGGGCGTTTGCCAAGAAGGTTTCCAGCAGGCAAGTTGACTGGGAAATGGCTCTTAGGAGCTTTTTGGGTTTGAGCGTGAGCCAGAACCACGAGAACCTTTGGGTTTGAGCATGAGCCAGAACTATGAGAAGTATGTGAGCTATGATAGCTATGTGAGCTATAACTGGGTGTGAGGGATGACACAGATGTAACCAGCGGAACTGTAGGAGAACCATCTGCAAGAGATGTCTACAGACTAGCGTGGTGGCGGACTGTTGTTAGGATGTCTGCAAGAGATGTCAACAGCCAACCAACCAAGATGTGCTAGTGTCTGGTTGTCATCAAGATACTGATAGTATTCGCAATGACAGTGAATTTCAGATGAGTTTATACTGATACAAACTGAACTGGCTTAAAATGATTATTTAACTAAGGCTCGAATATTGACTAGAAGCTAGTTGGCTCAGACCGGTTTACCATGAACACCAGCATACAGTTTTTTGGGGGGTTTAATTTAAGGTTGGGGTAGTGATGTGTTTGGAGTGAAATCGTCATTTTGTATATTTATATTTTGTATATAAATTTGTTGAAATGTTTTGTTGTTTGACTTGTTTCTTGGACAATATGTCTTACTGATAGTCAATCTCTCGTCCATCTGTGACACCCTGCACGGTGAATAATATCGAAATCATACTCCTGTAGCATCAGTGACCATCTGGCTAGACGTCCCGAATCTGGTTTTATATCTTTTAGCCATGTCAGTGCTTTGTGATCAGTGAAAACTTGGAACTTCTGTGATGTAAGATATACTCTATAGGTTCTGATGCCTTCTAATACAGCAAGACATTCTAGTTGTGTGGTTCCCCATTTCTTTTCGCATGGATGAAGAGATCGACCTCCATAGCAAATAACATGTTCTCTTCCAGTGGAATCTAGCTGACTCAAAATATACCCAAGAGCAGTCCCGGAGGCGTCTGTTGTGAGTATGAATGGCTGATGTGGGTCTGGGTATGCAAGAATAGGTGCAGATGTTAAGGATCTTTTTAGCTGTAGGAAGGCTTCCTGACATTTGTCTGTCCACTGGAATGGAACATCTTTTTGTAACAGATAGTTGATAGGAGTGGCAATCTTTGCAAAGTTGTGAACAAATTTGTGATAGTAGCTGCATATTCCTAACAAATGTCTGACATCATGGACTGTCTTTGGAGTAGGAATGTTTACCACTGTATCAATTTTGGTATTGTCCACCTCGATTCCCTTTTTTCTAAACAGATGTCCGAGATACGTTACCTTTTTCGCAGCAAACCGACATTTACTAGGTTTAAGTGTGAGTCCAGCTTCCTTTATCTTTTGAAAGATGCATTCCAAATGTTGGAGATGTTCTGTAACGTTCTTGCAGAAAACAATGATGTCATCAACGTAAATCAAGATGTATTTCCAGTTCATTTCTTTGAGGGTGGTTGAAATTGTTTGCTGGAAGGCCATCGGAGCATTCTTCAATCCAAAGGGTAGCCGATTCCATTCAAAAATACCATCTGGAGTTTTGAATGCTGACCGATCTTTGCTGGCTGGATCAAGAGGTATTTGACAGAATCCGCTTGCACAGTCAAGGACACTAAATATTTGAGCATGTGATTCCCCAACAGCAAAGCGATAGGTACCATCATGTTTCTTTACCATGACTACTGGAAAATGCCATTCAGAGGAAGTCGGCTGAATTATACCTGCATCCAGCATCTGGCGGACTTGAGTAGAACATTCTTTCCTAACCTGTGCATTTTGTCTGTAAAATGGAAGACGAATGGGCCTAGCATTACCTGTGTCGATTTTGTGGTGATGTATGTCGGTTTTCCCCAGTTCAGACCAGTCCTTGACAAATGCTGTACGGTGTCGTGATAGAAAGTGTTGGAGCTCCTCTTTTTGTGACAGGGTGATATCAGAATCGGTAAGGTCAAAGAAAAGGTCAGTTGAAGGTGCTGTGTTTTCTGATGTTGAAACAGAGTGAACATGTTGGTGAGTTGATGTGGAATTTGTTGTTTCTGATAGGGTGTGAACAGAATTAGCATTTACAACTGATGCAGTTGCAACTACGCTTCTGGTACCAAGCTGAATGGGTAGGTTAGTAGGATTTAATATTCGTATACAAATACGCTTTTTCGCTGTGTTGACCAAGCATTTTGCACCTTGTAGTTGTTTGCCGTGTAGGCTAGGAGCAGGTTCTAGGAGAACTGTTTGGTTTTTACCACATCGGGATATACGTACAGGTATATCTGCTTGTGTTAGCGCTGGAATAATGATTGGTTTTACTAGTCTAGCATAGCCTGCATTTGTCTCAGCTAGACAAACAGAAATGAGACCATCATCGTGCGGCCAAGTCGATTGTAGCACTGTTGTGTGTAAGGAAGTCTATGCCAAGAATGAGAGCGTGGTGCAGAGAAGAAAAGGCATGAAATTTTTGTGCTATTGAAATGTTGCCAATCCGAATTGTGAGAGTGATTGAGCCTACTACTGGATGTTTTTCTCCCCCTACCCCTATAATCACTGGGATGTTTGATTTGGACAAGGAAGACTGTGCGTGTAGCCTTTGAATAAACTGTTGGCTTACACGACTAATTGAAGCACCTGTGTCAACTAAAGCATTGATTTTTAATTGTTTCACTTTAACTTGTATTGTGTTTCTTGTTAACGGAGCTACCATTGAAACATGTACTGGTTTGTGCCTGACTCCAGATTGTCTCTGATTATCAGGCGCAATTTCCTATCTACCTTGTCTGTAATAACTTTTTATACATACGGACCCATGATGACCAACGTTGGAACAATATTTACAAACTGTATTGACATGTGGACAAACATTACGACTAGGGCAATACTCACCACATCCTGGACAGCGGTTTTTCAGATGAGCTGGTACAGCAGAACGGTTGTTTCTAGATGGCTGGTGTCGTGGACCTGCTCTCTGTCCATTGTTGTATCGGCGTTGTTGTGGGTATGGCGTCTGATGTTGTTGTTGGCATGTCACCTGGTATACTGGCTGATGTTGTTACTGACAATGCCCCTGGAATGCTGGCTGATGTTGTTGTTGACATGGCGCCTGGTATACTGGCTTATGTTGTTGTTCACATGGCGTCTGGTATACAGGTTGATTATATTTATTTGCACCAGGATTTGTCGCCTGGAGCGTTTCTGCCTCGTGTTTGATCTGATTAACCTCCGCTTTGTTTCCGGTTAACATAGCCTCTACTACCGTCGATAGGTGTCCAAGCTTTTCTGCCAAATCGACAGAGTTTGCTTGAAAAAGCGTGGGGCTAGATTGTTCTACCATCTAAGCATTATGTCGCACTTCTTCTAGTGTTTGGGGTTCTTTAAGGTGGACCCATTGTCTCATTGGCTGCTTTAGTCCATTCACCGCAATGGCTACCACCACTTCCTTAGGCAGATTTCTATTTTGTGTGGCCGTTTGCACTCTTGTCAAGAACTCCTCCACAGTCTCCAATGCGTTCCGAGACATACTGAGGAGTCCCAATTGAAAAACCGAACTCTTTTTAAAACGTTTCTTGAAGGCTTCTCGAAGGCGTGCCAGGTGTTTTTTAACGTCATCGGTGAGATCTTGGTGCCACACCTTTGCTGAGCCTTCTAAATAGAACGGCAGTAGCAGGCACGCGCATTCATTAGTATATGCATTTAGCGTTGTTAAGCCTGTAAAGTCATTCCACCAAGTTGTGGGATCTTGGCTACCTGAAAAGTTTTCGAGTTTAGTATGCGCCATCGTGTCAGAACCTCCTTGTGTTGTTGGTATCGCAGGAAGTGATGACAAATTGTGTGTTGTAGTTGTGGATGATGATGGAAGTGTCTGAGTGTTGGTCGTAACCGTTGTTGATAATGATGATGGCTGTGTAATTATTTCCGGATATAGCATTGTTGTTGTTGCTGGTGGTGATGTTGTTGTTGATGTGTCTGTATGATTCCATCGAAGCTTCTCTCTGTAGTTTATTGGGCTGGCTCCATTCATTGGTCGGGATCGGAAGATCTCCACCACTTGTAACGATCTTGTTTTTCGGGTTACCTTTGTTTGTAATAACTACTCTGGAGGATGTAGTAAAGAGCAACTGGAGTCAGCCTAGTTATAAGATGAAGAGAGAATGAATGGAGCATATATCGTCTTTATTGCGGAATCAGATGTGTATGTCTCTACATTGCAATACATACGTTTTGACTTACAAATAGAAATATTACATTTGCAATGAAATGTAATAATAAATGCTTATTCATTGTAATAATAAGTAGTATGAATAGATAATAAGTAACATGTGTATATAAGGTATGTTACCATTTATACGTGCGTGTAACTAACACATAAGGTGTGTAACCATTAACACATGTTATGTTCTAAGGTATGTGTTACAGCATAGAAATATATAAACATGAATGTGAGATCGACACATTTTTTTGTTTAAATTAAATTGGTTTACAATTTAAATTAAAAAAAAAAAAACTAAACGTCTATTCCTACTTAGTAATTAGGCACATACCCTGCACTCTACTGTTTTGACTGATACTCGTTGGACAGATACTCATTGGACAGATTAATATACATTTACACATTTAGATACAATTTGTTTTCATTTGAGGAGTTGCTAATCCGTCGATAGTCAGTTTCAATACTAGATTTACGACCAATTTGGTTAACAAGTAGTATAAACCATTTATTGTTATTATATATTATTTTATTATGTCTGAACATTGAAAATTGTTTTGTTTTCAGGTGGAGAGTTTGTATTGACACTTGAGTATTATAAAGACTGAGTTCATTTATGTTTGCATAATTTATTATTTTATTTTCAGTGTACATGTACATTCAAATTTTATAGAGTTTATAATTCTATTCATTTGTGATTTGATAGTTCATTGCCTATAACTGACTGATGACTTTATTTCAGATCGTACATTTGAAAAGTGGCTAGGTAGTGCTGTAACTGATAGTTAATAACTTTATTTCAGGTTAAGCTATTGAGATTTGGTGTTTCCCTATTTAGTTGTTTACAAATGAAATCACTTTAGAAGTGGGGATAAATACATGTATTACAATTAATTTATGCACATGAAGGTTATTAGGTTGTATATGTAGTCTATCATATTGTGTTTATAACCAAATGTGATAGATTTCCTGTTTGATGAATTATGGTTTAGCTAGAGCTTTCAAACTGTTATAGTCAGGGTGAAACTAATGTTATTGGTATTGAGTGTTGGAGATTGACAGTTTTGTGTTTCTTCCAGAGTTGATTGTTTCATGTGATTGGATGTATTTTATGAGCATTGATTACTGTCGTTAGTAATCATAGTGTATTTTATTTTGGATTGTGATTCTTGTCAAGATTATTTTATTTTCGGAAGCGGTTTATATTGTTGATAAACTGTAACAATGGCGCGACGTTTGTCTGAGGCAGACATGGTAGATGCATTGAATGCTAGTGGAAAGTACAACATTGAGTACAAGGGTACAATTACATCTATTCCAAGTCTAAAGAAAGAAAGTTATGTTTTGAATATGCCTCATATGGGAGGATCAGATAGTCAAAGGGGTCAGCATTTAACATCGTCGACTTATATTCCTAAGATTTCTCCATTTTCTGGTGATGATCCACCTCAGAAGGGAGATTCTTCTTTTATGGAATGGTGTTTTGAAGTCAGATGTTTAATGACAGATCCTGAGATGCATCCTCCTATGGTGTTGCAAGCAGTCCGGAAATCACTGCGTGGTACTGCAAGGTCAATGCTAATTCCACTTGGTGAACGGGCAACAGTTACAGATATTATATCAAAGTTAGATATTTTGTTTGGTGACGTCCTTACAAATGGCATGATCATGCAAGAATTTTTTAATGCTAGTCAAAAGTCAGAAGAGTCAGTTACTGCTTTTGGATGCAGATTGGAAACAATGTTGCAAGCAGCAATTAATTGTAGTGATTTGGATAGGCATTCAAAGAATGATTTGCTGCGGCATAAGTTTTGGACACCATTGAATTGTGAGAAGTTGAAATCACAAACTAGACACAAATACGATACCATCAGGGAGTATGATGATTTGTTAAGGGAGATAAGGAAAGTTGAAAAAGAACTTAGTATGACAACTGCAACAAATATGTCCAACAAGAGGGTTCATCAGCAGGCGATGCCAACGGTTGGGGTTGATAAGGTGTGTGCATTAGAGTCGCAGTTCGATAGGAAGTTGGAGAATTTGAAAAGGAAGTTAGATAAAAAAAATAGATGATAAGTTTGATCTTATTTTAAAGAAGTTGGATCGCTTGAATGTCGAGGGGCCTCAACTAGATCATTCAGCTGGCCAAGAATTTTCTTGGGGAAGGCAAAACCAGTTTCGTGGTAGAAGGGGGTACAACCTACAACGTGGTAGAGGAACTTCCAACAACAATAGAGGGAACTTCTACAATGATAGGGGAAATGACTATCATGGTAGAGGGAATCGCTATCAACGTGGTCCAGGATATTTTGGTCGACGCAATGGTAACGAGAACAATGGCGATTTAAACGCACAATGATCTCTGATAATGGCCAGTCAGAGATCAGAAGTGATCAGGTTTCTTATGATGATCAATGCCAAAATTTTATGAAGAGACTCATTGGTTCATCCAATGAGGGGATGATCGTTGTTAATGGACAGACTACCAGAGCTCTAATCGACAGTGGGTCAATGGTGACTACTATTGCAGAGTCATGGTATAACAACTTACCAGATAGTTGTAAGCTGACTCTGTTTCATTTGGACACTTTGGGGTTGCAAGTATCCGTTGCCGATGGTTCTAGTTTGAATTATTTGGGGTACATAGAGTGTATAGTTGTTGTTCCATTTATGTCTGAAACAGAGTTGTTTGTACCAATTTTAGTGGTGCCTGACACTGCGTTTATGCGACATTGTCCTGTGATTATCGGAACGAATATTATTCGATTGTGCAAGGATATTTCTTCAGGAGAAGGTGATTGTGATATTCTACCTGAATGGAAAACAGCTTTTGACAGTATTACATGCAACACTTTTAAGGTGAAGTCTCTAAATAGAAAACCCTTAGAAGTGGGTCCCTATGAAACAGTTGTCATTGATGGGATTGTGAGAGGAGTTGACAGGGATGTTTTAGAAGTGGTTACAGAAGATTTACATTCTTCAGGTTTTACAGTATGCCCTCGAGTGGTCAAATTAAATCAGTCAAGATCTACTTTGAGGATACCTGTAAAAATGTGTAATATGTCTGCCAAGACAATCACTATTAGACCCAGATCTGAAATCTGTAGCATTCAAGAGGTTAAAGTGGTGGATAGTCTTGCTTCAGAATGTGATTTACCTGATAGAGGCCAGGAAATGTCTAACCCAGAAGAGTTGGGAGTAAAGATTGGCACAGATAACCTTAGTGAAATTGAGTTATTTGAAGTTCGACGGGTACTTGAAAAGTGGAAACATGCTTTTTCGACAGGACCATTAGATCTAGGAAAGACGGATTTGGTGAAACATAAGATTGAGTTGGAAAATAACAAACCTTTCAAACTTCCTTATAGAAAGATACCCTCAGGTATGTACGATGAAGTACGTCAACACGTGAAAGAAATGCTTGATGTCGGGGTGATCCGAGAGTCCAGCAGTCCCTTTTCTTCAAATATAGTGTTGGTCAGGAAAAAGGATGGGTCTTTGAGATTTTGTTTGGACTATAGAATTCTAAATTCTAGGACACATAAGGATAGTTATATGCTTCCTCGCTTTGATGACGTGATTGATACTTTGCATGGCTCACGATTCTATTCAAAATTAGATCTGCGGTCAGGGTATTGGCAAGTAGAAGTAGAGGAGCAGGATAAGGAGAAAACAGCTTTTTCAGTTGGAAAATTAGGATTCTATGAATGCAACCGGATGGGATTTGGTTTGACCAATGCACCAGCAACGTTTCAACGGTTAATGGAAAAGTGCATGGGTGAAATGCATCTGAAGACATGTTTGATTTTCATAGATGACATCTTGATATTTTCCAAGACTTTTGAGGAGCATGTCAAAAGATTAGAGGCTGTGTTTGGCAGGCTTGTGCAGCACAATTTGAAACTGAAGGCATCAAAATGCGAATTATTTAATACATCTGTTACCTACCTTGGGCATGTTGTTTCGGCAGATGGAATATCAACGGATCCAGGGAAGACGTCAGCTGTGAAGGATTGGGCTGTGCCTCAAAATATCAAAGAGCTTCGTCAGTTTTTGGGTTTTGCGGGATATTACCGTCGTTTTATAAAGGACTATGCAAAGATAGTAAAACCATTGAATGAACTCCTGGAAGGACACGGTACTAACCCAGCAGCGAAACGTTCCACAAGAAGAAGAAGATTGCCGAGTACAAATGGGAAGATAGACAGCAGTTTGCATTTGACAAGGTGAAGGAATTATTAACGGAGCCTCCCGTTTTGGCATATGCTGACTATACTTTGCCTTTTATTGTACACACCGATTCAAGTGGAACAGGATTAGGTGCCATTCTTTATCAAAAGCAACAGGGTGTGGAAAGAGTTGTTGCCTATGCCAGTCGTGGTCTCCGCCCCAGTGAACTCAACTATCCTGCTCACAAGTTAGAGTTCCTTTGTTTGAAGTGGGCCATTACGGACAAATTTCATGATTACCTTTATGGTAATACTTTTCATGTTTTGACCGACAACAATCCACTCACATACGTTTTGACTAAAGCCAAGTTGGATGCAACAAGTCATCGATGGGTAGCTGCTTTGGCAAACTACAACTTTACATTATCTTACAGAACGGGAAAACTCAACATGGATGCAGATGGCCTTTCTAGAAAGCCTGACGTCTTTGCTGATGTAGTCAAAGCAGTATGTCAAGCAGCTGTAGTTTCAGTTCCACTAGTTGATTGTGTATCAGACCATACTATCACTCATTCGGCCGGTGATGTGATAGGTCATGGGGATACCGTCTGTTGTATAGACTGGAAAATAGAGCAGGATGGTGACAGAGTGATTGCTAGATTGCTAGAGTCATTTTTATTCTCAGCCATGGTCTTTTGCGAAGAGGGGAAGGAATCCACATAGAGCTGCCAGCTGTGAGAAAGTTTATGAGAGAGCGGAAACGTCTCGAATTAATAGATGGAGTTCTGTACAGGAGAGTTATCTTGGAAGGACAGACCATTAGGCAGTTGGTGGTACCCGAAGTACATAAAATGACAGCAATACAGGGTGTTCACGATGAAGCGGGTCATCAAGGTAAAGAGAAAACGCTTTGGTTAGCCAAGCAACGTTTTTATTGGCCAGGGCTTGAAAAGGACATAAACAGAAAGGTAGAGCATTGTGGCCGTTGCATTCGAAGATTCGAAGAAAGATTCCAGTGAAGCCAACCACCAAATTAGTTCCCATCGAAACTACAAGACCAATGCAGTTGGTTTGTATCGATTTTCTAGGTCTGGAGCGATCCAAAGGAGGTTTTGAAAACATACTGGTGATAACGGATCACTTTACTAGATATGCCCAAGCAATTCCATGTCGTAACCAGTCAGCACATACTACAGCAAAAGCCTTATATGAGCATTACATCTTGTATTATAGTTTTCCGGAACAGCTTCACAGTGGTCAAGGAAGAAATTTTGAAAGCAAGGTGATTAAAGAATTGTGTAAGCTTGCAAATGTTCAGAAGACTAGGACAACACCTTACCATCCAATGGGCAATGGATCAGCAGAGCCATTCAACCAGACTCTTATCAAGATGCTAGCTACATTCGATGAAAACCAAAACACAGACTGGAAGTCATATGTCGCACCTTTAGTGCAGGCATATAACTAAACCAAAAGTGATGCTACTGGATATTCTCCACATTATCTGATGTTTGGGTGGAATCCCAGGTTGTCTGTAGATGTTTTTCTTCGAACAAAATCACCCAGAGGAAAAACGGAGGATCACAGAAGCTATGTTCAGAAATTAAAGAATAGATTGGAGTATGCCTACAAAGCGGCTGCTTGACAGGCTACTAAATATTCAGAGCGCAATAAGGAAAGATATGACAAGAAGATCAGAGAAACAAAACTAGAAGTTCGGGACAGAGTTCTAGTCAGGAAAGTAGGACTGAAGGGGAAGAATAAGTTAGCTGACAGATGAGAACAAGATGTCTACTTGGTAGTACAGGTGCCCCACAAAGATATGCCAGTCTACAGGGTGTGAAGGGAAGTGGGAAATGGGCCCATTCGAACACTTCACCGGAACATGCTGCTACCATTTAACGCCATTCCTTGTGATGAATTAATTACCGGGTGTAACTATGAAGTTAGACTGAGGCAGCGAGTCAGATGTCGTTCAAGAGTTGAATCGACCTCTGCATCTGAATCTTCCGATTCAAGTGAGTCATCACAGACAAGTGTGAAATACATTATTCCACAGCGTAGACATCCAGGACAGAGGGCGTTACATCCGTTGTCGGTTTCTTCACCAAATGGAGAGCATTCTACGACCTCTGTAGTGGAAACTAATCACCCAACACCTGCAGAATCTACCCCTACTCCTCAATTAGATGTTGAAGTTTGTTTTGGAAGCAATGTGGAAACTACGGTTGACACATCTCCCATTGATAGGTCAGTTCTTTCAGAAGACCAAGTTCATGATATGAATTTGGAGCCTGTCGAGTTACTGGAGGAACGTCCTAAGAGAACTCGGAGACCACCTGACCGATATGGTCAGTGGGTTTGTACTCAGCTGGTTTCCAGTGAAGAAGTTTTTGTGTAACTTTGAGCAGTTATGTAAGTGGTATATATTTTTGCATTGTTTTTAAAAAAAGCTCTTTGCAGTTGGGAGTCTTAATAGCTGTCATGCGAGTTGCACAATACAGTTTCCTGTAGCAAAATGGGATGCAGTTAGAATCTACATGGTGTATAGTTGCAATTACTATATAACAAGAGTGTATAGTCTTCAGACTCATATTTGAGCTAATTACAGATTGGCTTTATAAATACACGTAGTTCTCAAAAGAGAATGACTTAACTGATTTTTTGAAAAATATATTTCTATGTATGTATATAATATTGTATTGGTTTTTATTTCAGGCATATGGAACCAGTGCCATGCTACGATGGTGTGGTTATAGGGTTCAGTGTGTAATCACTATCCATATTACTTACCAAATGTTTGATACATGTATGCCAGTATTTAACTCATGTTCTTATAATATTTAGATGGTGACTGACGAAATGCCAGGAGACATAACCAGGTGTTTAGCTAGCAGTTTAACTAATTGTATATTTTCAGTTTAATTATTCAGGATAAAAGTTATTATTGAACTAAACATATAAATTGTGTTCAGTAGATCATATTATTAACTTAACAATTGTTTACAGAAACCCCTTAATTTATTAACTTAATTAGTCTTATTGATAATCCAAAGTAGTCATATTATTATAGTTTGGTTAACTCTAAGTTGACATACAAGTATGACATGACATGACCTGACAGTAACCACCTGATTGATCGGGGTCACGCATGCTTTTCCTGCTCCTTGCACTTCCCAAGATCTTAGAGAGAGGAAGACATCTTTTGTATATGGTCAACTTAGCTACAGGCTGTGTTTTCGAGGTTTGTGAAAACCACTTTGAGATGTTGCAGTTCACCCGCTCTGTGTTTGTCCATTGGCCTTTATGTTCTTTCTCGCACTGTCCTGGACGTGATTGCTTTTTCTGGATTTAATGCAGCATTCAATGCTTCAGCAACAGCATTTCATTTCACAGGGTCACTGAACGGGATATTCACATTCACTTCTCTAAGAAGCATAATGTCAATTGTAGGCGTGAAAACAACTGATTTTTGTTGTTGTTGTTGTTGTTGTCCATATTGACCTGAAAGAAGTAAATTATTTATAAATATTAATTCAGTTTATTGTGATAAAGCCTTCATAAATGTGCGTTTCCAGAACAGCGCAAAAAAACATTAGGGTAGGGTAGATTGTCTTGCTTTTTTATTTCTTATTATTATTATTATTATTATTATTATTATTATTGTGATTATTAAATGAAACATTAGGGCAGGCCTTTAAAAATAAATTCCAAATAAGGTCGGGTATCATGGAAACGTTTTGGTTTGTTAAATTTATATCTCAAAGGCAATTTCCATGAAACCCATTACATTAATTTGTTTCACTACAATTAGATAAATAAAACGTTTCACAAAAACTTCATATCCGGTCCATATGATATATGTAGCTGGTATCAGTTGATAGTGAGGGGTGGAGGGGGGGGATTACATTTTTAATGCCTGGCATACTTATTTAAGGGAAAATGTGCGAATAGCTAAGGACCAGCAGATTCTAAGGAAGTCAGTCCTTTCCCAAAGAGGCCAAGAGGCCTACACCCCCTTCCCCGTCTACGGGCCTGCTGCATTCTACGTTCCTGATGTGGATTATTTTGTCATCCCCACTCCAGGTTTGAGTCCAAACTCATATGGTTTTGTTTTTTATAGAAAGCAGAAAAAAACAACAAAAAAAAAACAAGGACTAAAGGTGCTTTCCGTCTTGGTACGAGTACACAATGAATATTTTTTAGAAAAATTAAATGAAATGTTTCTACTATACATATGTTATAAGTAGCACAAAACCCTCATATTACGTTCCACACAAATAAAACCACAATATACATATGAGTAACATATTTAACTAATTATCAATTAACATTAATTATGTAAATAAATAGCTTTATGGTAGAAAAAATACATTTGTATACATACGTTTTAGCCTCTACGTATAAATGGCGTTTTATACGTAATGACGTGTCCTCGTACGTATGGCATGGAAACATACGTCACACAAACTGATGACGTAGTACGAAGAATTCGCCGAAACGCACATGGAAACGTTCACGTTGGGCCGTGCCGAACCTCTCTATTTATCCAAGAACTTACCCATGATATCCATGTCATAAACCCACGTAATAATTTAGTTTAGCATATAATAGCTAGCATATCCAGTGTTTTTCAGATCACATACTTTCAGAATTTGATAACTGCAAATTAGATGAAAATCAGTCAAGGTCATGACGCTACGTTTATTGACATTAAGCAAACGTACTATGGCGACACTCCAGAATTGACGTATACATGATCAGTCGTCAAACAAAAACATGTTAATAGCATCCTTACACTGAAAGTTGTCTAACGTTATGAAAAAAAAAAAGAATGAAAAAAAAAGAAAGACCATCATGCACTAGTTTTATGTAAGGATATCCAACATATTTCCCATTCAAAATGACACCGCATTGCATATTCATGTCATTTGAATATCCATCGATGGCTAACTGGATTTAAATTTGAGATTATATGATAAAGAGATTATTACACTCGTGTGTTTCGGTATTGTCAATATCATATATTAGGAATAAACATAATGTATTATGCACGTCAAATGTTCGCACAATACATTTTGTATTCCTTATTATATGATACTGACGATACCGAAACACACTGACAATAACTTCTATATATTAACCCGTGTAATAATGGTATGCAAATTTAAAGGTATGTGCAAATTTGCAAGGTCTGTGGGTGAGGTGTGTCAGTGGGTCATTTGTTTACAAGCCATCAACACCTGTATATCTTAGGCTTAACATAACGTTTTCATAAGATTTAGTTTAGAAAGTGACGTCAAACTAATTTGCACTAATCGTGATGACGTCATATTATAGATTGAGGCGACTTTATTACTGTGTTATAGGATAAATAGAATTTGCTACTCATGTTTTTGATATGAAAAATATCAACCTCATCTAGTAAATCAGAGCCTCGACAAATACTGATTAACGTAGACATGGTTGATATTTTCCTTATTAACAAAACCCTGATTGTGCTAGATATCATTTCTATGAAAGATGTGAACGTCCCATCTTAGTATCTGACCACAGAAAAGTGACTGTAACAGAGCGATCACAATCACCACTGTAGCAACCACATCAAGGAACGGCTCTTTGATATGCATCTTCCAACAGACAGGAAAGCACATACCACGATATCTGTCCTTCTGTCTGTTGTTGTTGTTATTGTTGTTGTTGTTCTTCTTATTATTATTATTTAATTAATGTTTTTTTTTTTTTTGTTTTTTTTTTTTTTTAAATTGGGGTGGAGGGGGGAGTGGGCAGCACGAAAACCTAGTTATATTTATTAAGTTATATCAAATCAGGTATGGGCCATTTCAACCAAAAGAAATTCAGAATCATTGATAGCTACCACATTGTTCTAAATTCAAAATGACCACAAAAATGGTGAAAGTTTCTAATGGGTTGACAAAATCCATTACAAATTCCTTAAATGTCTTTTTTTTATATATATTATGGCAGTATTGTAGAAGGTAACGCCTAGTTAAGTTGAAAACGTACTAAACATGGTTACTACAAATACAAACTATGTTCTTTTATGAAAGAAGTGAACGTCCCATGAACAAAAAGTGAGGTCATATACCGAGGGAAATTCATGAGATAAATGCTCCCAAACCGATTTTTAAAAAGATATCAACGAAATTCAAGCGGATAACGTTCCTCATTGGAAGCATAGGTCGAAGACTGCTCTTTGCATCAGGAAACGCAGTTAAAAACATTGCGTCCAGTACATGTAGAGAACACAGGACCATGCGTTTACAGAGTGGTCTTTGCGTTAGGAAGCGCAGTAACTACATTGTGTCTAGTACATGTCTAGAACACAGTACGTTGTGTTTACAGAGTGGTCTTTGCGTTAGGAAGCGCAGTAACCTACATTGTGTCCAGTACATGTCTAGAACACAGTACGTTGTGTTTACAGAGTGGTCTCTGCGCCAGGAAACGCAGTAACCTACATTGTGTCTAGTACATGTCTAGAACACAGTACGTTGTGTTTACAGAGTGGTCTTTGCGTTAGGAAACGCAGTAACTACATTGTGTCTAGTACATGTCTAGAACACAGTACGTTGTGTTTACAGAGTGGTCTTTGCGTTAGGAAGCGCAGTAACCTACATTGTGTCTAGTACATGTCTAGAACACAGTACGTTGTGTTTACAGAGTGGTCTTTGCGTTAGGAAACGCAGCAACTACATTGTGTCTAGTACATGTCTAGAACACAGTACGTTGTGTTTACAGAGTGGTCTCTGCGTTAGGAAACGCAGTAACTACATTGTGTCCAGTACATGTCTAGAACACAGTACGTTGTGTTTACAGAGTGGTCTCTGCGTTAGGAAGCGCAGTAACCTACATTGTGTCCAGTACATGTCTAGAACACAGTACGTTGTGTTTACAGAGTGGTCTCTGCGTTAGGAAACGCAGTAACCTACATTGTGTCTAGTACATGTCTAGAACACAGTACGTTGTGTTTACAGAGTGGTCTCTGCGTTAGGAAACGCAGTAACCTACATTGTGTCTAGTACATGTCTAGAACACAGTACGTTGTGTTTACAGAGTGGTCTCTGCGTTAGGAAACGCAGTAACCTACATTGTGTCTAGTACATGTCTAGAACACAGTACGTTGTGTTTACAGAGTGGTCTTTGCGTCAGGAAACGCAGTAACCTACATTGTGTCTAGTACATGTAGAGAACGCAGTACCGTACGTTTACAGAGTGGTCTTTGCGTTAGGAAACGCAGTAACCTACATTCTGTCTAGTACAGTTTACGGAGTGTATTCTGCGTTAAGAAACACATCTGATCTTCTTGAGCAATTGAGTTTGAAAACGCAGCAGATTTCGTCCAGATAACATGCACTGCGTTAGCAGTGAACGCACTGCGTTAAGAAACCCAGGGGAAATCGCACTGAGTTTGGAAACGCAGCAGAACAAAATTACATAGAATTAGTGCGCACAGCATTAGGAGAGAACTGTGGAAGTTATTAATACTGAGTTTCGGAATACACAGATGAGGTGGAGCTAGGAAGTGGCCAAAAATAGGTGCATGGGTATGTCGCGGCGTCGGACCAGCAAATCGCGGTGTCGTATCAATAAGTTGAAGGCTTCTTTGAAATGCCACTGACATCCACTCCTTTTATTTGGTATCAGGGTTGCACATGATTTATAGAACTGATGCTGTTTTATAGCTGTGCTGTTATAACACTAACCTCGTGAAGGTGATTTAATCCCCGAGGTTCTGCCTGCCGTACATTAACTATCGACCTGCGTGGACTATGAGGTACTGGGGAGTGGCCCAGTATAGATGAAGCATCGCACCAGTAAAAGTAATTTAAAAGCAGCTAATTTACCCAACACTTTCTTAGACCGATACTAAATGTTGTAGCCACTTTGTTTAAAATGATCAATTACCTGCTAATGTGCCATTGTGAATTACAGTTTACAAATTAGTATGTTCCTCAATTTTAATAGTTTAAAATCTAAAACATGAAAGTCATTAGTAATTCAATAGTTTAATTATTTGATATTGAATATATGTGGACTATTAAATTGATGGCCATTTCGAATTTCCGTTTGGCTGCAATTTTGAATTTCTAGGTGTTTGCTATGACAAGAGGATGGTTATAACAATGAGCGAATTTGAATGATATCTATAGTCCACAAGTGTTGTTGCTATAAAAATGGAGCGGAAGACATTTGAGAGAGAGAGAGAGAGAGAGAGAGAGAGAGAGAGAGAGAGAGAGAGAGAGAGAGAGAGAGAGAGAGAGAGAGAGAGAGAGAGAGAGAGAGAAAAAAAGAGAGAGAGAGAGAGAGAGAGAGAGAGAGAGAGAGAGAGAGAGAGAGAGAGAGAGAGAGAGAGAGAGAGAGAGAGAGTAAAAACAACAGTTATCCAAATACCTATTTGTGGCATCATTGAAATGAATCAACCACTATTTTGCAGGATAGCCATTCGACTGATTTTTGCAGAGATACGGTTTTGCTCATGGATAACTATTTTTTCTTCAGCTTAATACTGGATCCACTGCGGTAATTTGTAATTCCTCATAGTTATATTTAGCAGGCCATATTGATTAATCTAGCCGCTACAGGGACACGTTATTCAACGACACCATAAGAGTACAATTATGTTTTAATCATTGGCTAACTGATGTGAGAAATGTGGTCATTTCACACGTATTGAGAGGAACCCCGCTACATTGTGCTTACATTAGCAGCAAGGATCTTTAATATGTACTTCCCCACATACCTGACAGCACATACCACGACCTCTGATATACGATACGTGCTATGACATAAATATATTGGAGCTAAGATTTAATAATCACTGGCAGAAGATAGTTGTGGTGTAAAAATAAGAACATCTGTATAACAGGTTCAGTAAAGACCCTGACAAAACTGTGAGATCTGTATAACAGGTTCATTAAAGACTGACAAAACTGTGAGATCTGTATAATAGGTTCAGTAAAGACTATGACAAAACTGTGAGATCTGTATAACAGGTTCAGTAAAGACTATGACAAAACTGTCAGATCTGTATAACAGGTTCAGTAAAGACTATGACAAAACTGTGAGATTAATGAAGCAGATCCACCGCTGGGCAGACTCACCCAGCAAATCGTACCAAACGTCATTGTAGGATGTCTGCATTATGGTATATCTCACTTTTGCGAGATAACAGTTAACCTCGAATACTTCACTTCGTATCTGTGTTTTAACAAAACTAGACTCCATTTACACTCGTGCCATTGCACAACGGCATAGGAGGAATATATACAAAAACAGTTTGTTATATACATGTGACAAGATGGTTGACAATAAATACATTAATTACAATGCAAACACACAAACAGAAACACGTACAATTACAGGTATCAATATATTATGCAAAAATACAGCTATTTAATACACATATACGGGTATCCAAGTGCTTATAAACGAATCAATTATTAAATGTCATATATATATATGAAACATGGTAGTTTCTTGAGGGTACTAATTCTTTTATTCTCAATTAGTTCTCTAAAGTTATAAGTACTTGGCCGTGTACAATAATATGGGCGTACAAACTCTTAAACTTGTACTCTTGAATTATAAAAAAGGCAAATGAAAAGATAATGGAACTCGTCGCGATATGTCCGTTACATTACATAATAATTACAAACTTTCCGAATGTATACGATTTACTGTATTCTGATTGGCTGACGTCACTAAAAAACGAAGCGTTATCCTTCCATAAACCTCATAAAAAACGTCATCACGGAAGACCAAGATCGAAATAACCGCACAACACCAACAGTCACTACACGTAAACAAAAGTTAATATCAAGGTCACTTTGCGATAGAAAAACACAAGACAAATCTGCACATGAAATTGTTTCATTTTTTAAAAAGAAGTTATAATAAAGATATATACACTGTTTTTGTTGATTCAATACTTATTTTTATTTTTAGCGGACAATTTCCAATAGTATGTATACATGTATTCCTACGCTTATTTACAGAACATGGTTGACGGTAAGAACGAAAGAAATTATTTTTGAGTGTTTTAAGGTACACTTCTTGTACTGTTTGTAATTATAAGAATTGTTTCTAATTTTTTAGGAATTTATCGATGTATAAAAGTCACAAATGTAGTATAAAATCGCTTCGCTACGCTACGCGATTTTATACCATTTGTGACTTTTATACATCGATAAATTCCTAAAAAATTTAGAAACAATTCTTATATGTACAAATTATACCTTCTATAAGTATGTTATTCCAGCTTCCAGTTTTAACGGTTAGACGTTCTAAATTTTAAGAATATTGTCTAGTTTCTCTGGTAGTTTGTTAATATAGTTTTTAAAAAATAGTTGTTCTTTGTATAATTGTTAAGTGTTGCCTCTCTACGATTGCGATATGTTATTTTTCCGTGTTTGTAAATACTGATCGCATTATCTTTGTTTAATTTGTTGCGAGGGACAATTGCTGATATGAAATATTGTGTTATCCAGATATCAACCATTCCCAAGTTATTCAGTGTGTTTTTTAACAGTGGTAAACCAGTTATAGTTAGTTCCGTTAGTAAGGTGGTCATTTTGTATAAAAGATTGGAAAGTTTGATTGCATTTCTGGTATCAGTCGCGCCTAATAGCGTACTATTCTTCTATATATAGTTAACTCTATTGGTATTCTCCCTAACTCTCCATAAAACATAACTATTGGTGTTTCTTTCTTAACAGGTAGTATGTGTCTTAAAAAGTGTATTTGTACCATTTTGTTTTTTATATATCCCCATATTTCGCCTCAATATAATAAAACTGGAAGAACCATTGAGTCAAACATTTTATGTTTTCATTCGTTCGATAGACAGGTGTCCTTTGATTTTGATAGTACACAGGACATGACCTTGATAGCCTGTTGTTTAAGTCTATTCTTAATAATTTGAAAGTTGTTTAATTTTGTAAAAGTAATTCCTAAGTATTCAAATCTTAAAATTATGTTTATAATCTCTAGTGTTACCGTTAAGAATAAATATTTCTATTTTGTTACCGTTTATTTTAAGTTTCAATTTATTTCAATATTGATAAAACATATTTAAGGAGTGTTGTAGGTCTGCTGCAGTGGTTGATAATAGGGCAGTATCGGCGGTAACAGCGTCACTAGATTGTTATTGCATAATTGATGCCCGATAAACAATATATAATGAGCAATCTTCAAATTACTTAGGATTATGTCTTTTTTTTTTTCCGTTCTTCTCCTTAAAGTTCATCAGGGTACGAACACACCCACATCCATACCAAAATGTTGTTGTATTTTATTATTTACTACTTAATATTATTATTGTCTTCTCCTTTTTTGTAGGTTCATAGGTGTATGAAAACAATAATAAACATGTAGGCCTACTCTTGTTTTCTTCTCTCTTTTTTCGTTTTTGTTGTTGGTTCGTTTATTATTACTACTATTATTATTAATTATTAT
Source organism: Gigantopelta aegis (assembly GCF_016097555.1). Lineage (NCBI taxonomy): Eukaryota > Metazoa > Mollusca > Gastropoda > Neomphalida > Peltospiridae > Gigantopelta > Gigantopelta aegis. Next base: position 65,735 of record NC_054711.1, read on the forward strand.
TACTATTTATTAGTAGTAGTAGTAGTAGTAGTAGTAGTAGTAGTAGTAATCCGAACATATTTTCATCATAATGTCCACAGATTTTTCTATGAAATCTAAATCAAAGAAATGAATGCTACATGTAACTTACTTTCACTGAGCTTACTACAATACGATCGTGGGCCACCCCATCCATCATAGCACGACCATGTACCAGCGTCAGTTTTTGCATCAAACGACTCTATGATCAACGTGTTTTGTTGGGGCGAATCGATCACACCGGTGTAACCGCGAGGGAATTCACCAGACGGTTCGCATATTCTCTGTAGATAGTTACATGCGACTCTCTCTTTATTATATGGTCCAACCCAGAATATTCCTAACTGTACAGTTCCCGATATCCTACATTTTAATTCGGTCTTCTGCCCTTCAACTGCTGGCTCCATACAGTCAATGGCTGTTGTAGCTTGTTTACCATATTTACCTGTAAATAATAATAATAATAAAAATACAATTAAACAGTTGAACACAGAAACAAATAGTACAGAGCTGAATTTTACAGGATAGTTGCACAATATATATATATATATATATATATATATATATATATAATTGTATAATATTTTCAGTACAATCAAAGTATGTGATATTTTTCAGATCACATACTTTAACAATTTGATAACTTTGCAAATTAGATGTAAATTAATGGAGGTCACGGCACTAGGTTTATTGTCATTTACGCAAACGCACATGGGCGACACTTCATAATTGACGCATGCATTCATAGTCATCAAATAAAAACATTTCAACAGCAATTTTACACTTAAAGCTGTCCAGTCTTCAGAAAACAAAAAACGTTAGGCCCTAGTTTATTTTGATGTAAGGACATCCAAAATGACGTCATTCGAGTTTAACATCATTTCCATTCAAAAATACACCGCGCCACATATTCTTACGTCATTTGAATATCGCGTAATGGCTGACTGGAATTAAAGTTGCGTGTACAGTTTACAAAAACACGTTATATTAAGCTTGAGATTATATGATAAAGAGATTATTACCCTCGTGTTTTTCGGTATCGTCAATATCATATATTAGGAATAAAAATAATGTATTATGCTCGCATAATGATACGGAAAAACACTCCGGTAATAACACACACACACATATATATATATATATATATATCATATCAAAAGTCCACAAGTTTCCGAGGTATGCTAACTTTACTACAGAAGTAAATGTATATTTATATTTTGGTAACATGATTACGTCAGTAACCTATTTTCATCTTCAACCTTTGAGAGACCATAATATACTATAGGATCGATATCGCACGCACATTTGAAACACTTGCGATCGGAATTTTAAACAAAAACAAGAATTTAAATAATTAAGAGTAAGAACAAAAGTGTTATTGTAATGATGCCAGGATTTTAGATTGGGTGGGTGGGGGCAACCCACTATTTGGGATGGTGTGGGGGTGGGGGTAGGGGTGGGGTGGGGAGGCAACCCACACTATGTATGTATGCATGTATGTATGTATGTATGTATGCATGCATGCATGCATGATTTTATATAATTTAATACAATAAAAAAAAAAAGAGAAGAGTTCGATTGGGGGCCATGGCCACCGTGTCCACCCCCTCGCTATGCAACTGTAAGTATGTCCATTGTTGCTGTTTTCTGCACTGTGTTATGTTGAATTACAACCATCGTTTAAATTATATATTTATACATTTTATTTAAATAAATAATGAGTATTTAATTATTAATATAAATCATTTAACAATATTTTTACGGCCTTAAAAGTGCCAACAGTCTTTAGTGGTTTCGAATGAAGAAAAATAGGCTCTATTTGATTAAAACTTCATAATTGTTCATAAATCAAAACGTTTGTTTTGTTGACTTAAATTTTAACAGTAGAATGGATTATATTTTATATTGCAATGTGCTAAGGATATTGTTTTCATATATGAAGCCACATAACATTTAATGGAAGTATACATTTTCAGTAATGGGAAGGAAGCTGACGCAGTAATCCTCAACATTCAGGGTTTCTGCCAGAGGGTAAAACGGGTATGGCGCAATACCCAAATATTTTTGCAGATTATATATTTTTAAGTTAAACATTTGACAAAAATAATGCATCTTAACCATATCCCTAAACTTTACCCATTTTCTTTCTGTGGGAGAACTGTTGACTGGTGGCATTCAATTCCAAAGCGCCATACCGACAAATTTATTTCTGACAGAAACACTGACATTAGTTTGTTAGTGCACACGAATTCCACATCATCCATTAATTTGTATATTTACAGGGCTGTATCTAGTATAGGAGAGACTAAATCGTACACTGAGAGTCGTCAGCTATTGAGCGTCTACTGAATATTCATGAGCAAATGGTTGATCAACATCGAGATTTTACGACATCGAGTAATGTCCTGGTGTATATATAAAAAATTATTCCAAATGTGGATGTTAATGTAACAAGTATTTAATAATATTATGAGTGGTTAATAAATTGTGTAATTGAATGTTATGTAGCGTATACCATTGTCGTTATTTGTTGTTTTTGTACTCTCTTCTACTGTGGGCTAATCCCGCCAATATTTCGATGACTCCTACAACAGTTGTTACGGATATCTAAACATGACAAAATTGTAACGCATTAAAAAATAAACTTAATTAAAACACCCCCAAAAACCCAACAACAACAAACAAACAACAACAACAACAATATCAAACATCATCCAACAGCTACAGAATATATAATTTAAAATAATTACTATATAAATTTGTACAGGTCAAACACATTAGAACAATGTTATCCACTACTTTTAATTATAATCATTTATAATAACAATTTAAAAATATAACAAAAACAACAACACATCAGTAGTTACGGTAGTTTTCAGAAAATGATAAATTTAAGATTTCGGTAGGTTGGATTATAAATACATTATCTCATTACCAAGTGCACATGAAGTCATCCATTGATATACTTGTAACAAATTACACACTTCTTGGCTAATGTCTATTTCCTCAAAGTAAAAACCTACTTTTGTAGACACAAAATGTATCAGTTATTTAAGTGATCAGTGGATTTCTATTTCTATTATTTTTAAAGTATGATTTTTATTACATACATACAGTGTGTGTGTGTGTGTGTGTGTGTGTGTGTGTGTGTGTGTGTGTGTGTGTGTATATATATATATATATATATATATATAGAGAGAGAGAGAGAGAGAGAGAGAGAGAGAGAGAGAGAGAGAGAGAGAGAGAGAGAGAGAGAGAGAGAGATAGATAGACACACATGTGTATAGGTAAACACCTTATTGTTGTTGGGATTTTTAACGACATCAATAGAGCACATTGATTTATTGGATGTCAAACTTCTTTTTTTTTTCTTCTTTTTTTTAAATGATTTTATTGCCCCAAGATCAGTTGACAGTGTCAAGGTTGGGGAGCCTTGAATCATTGCCTTACAAAAATACATGTATATATTCATACCTTCTAGTTACATACATTTGAATTTGTTAAAAACAATACATAAATATGAATACAATAATGGTTTTGATCTGAGGGGGACAGGGGATAGAGAATGGACAGATGAAATGAATGGGGTAAAAAAGAGGAAAAATAAACAGAAACTAAAAAAAGAGAGAAAGAAGCATGTATTATTTACTCGTATTGTAGATTTAAGATTGGTTTTCTGGTTCTACTGAATTTTTTAGTATATCCAAGCAAGCCCAGATTTTCCTTTAGGTTAATAAAATGTGCAGTTATGAGATTGAAGAAAGTAGTACCAATTATTTCTCCGATTTTCAAGCAAAAAGATTCAACCATTTTCTCCCAATGTTCATTAAATTTGTCATACTGGCAATTTTTAAAATAAATACATCTTTCTATTTTGAATTTAGTTTCCAGGATATTTTCAATGGCCTTTTTGTGCAAACTTTGTTTAAGTATTTTCATGTTGTAAATGTAATATTTTATATTGACAGTTATCCAGTTTACTACGTATCTTAGATCACCATCTGTCATTCCAAACATAACTACATTTTTGCTTAGTGGGATGCAAAGATCAGTTTTTTCAAAACTCCATTTTTTAACTGCTTCCCAAAGGTTTCTTACTTCAATGCAGTCGTAAAAAAGGTGTTGCAATGTCTCCGGTTCATTATTACAAAAAGAGCATTTGTTTGAATCAACATAATGTATCATATGAAGAAAAGTATTAGTAGCCATGATATTTTTAAGGATGTCATTACATGTATATCTGGCATTTTTATACCCCCATATTTATAATCTTGAGTTAATAATTCTCGTTTTATTTTTTTCTGGTTTATTTTGCCAAATAAATTGGAAAAATATTTTATTTAAATTATTTATAATTGTTTTTGATGGATTTGGTAATGACATTAGTAGATACGTAATTTTTGGTATTAATAAAGTTTTAACAATTGTAACTCTTCCTAGGACAGTCAGTTTTCTAAATGACCACAGTTTTATCAAGTTCAGAATTTGTTTGATCTTAGAGTCAAAATTACATGCTATAATATCTTTTAAATTTATGGGAAAGTTAAGGATGTCAAACATTTGGTAATTCTGACATATAATCTTAGAGAGGAAACCCATTACATTTTTTTTCATTAGTAGCAGATAATCTTTTATATGCACCATACCACAGCCTTTAATATACATGTACCAGTTTTGGTGCACTTGCTGTAACAAGAAATAGTCCAATGGTCCCATCAAAAGGGCTCAATCCTAGACCGACCACACATCAGGCAAATGCTTTACCACTGGGCTACATCTAGCTTCTTCAACTTATGTAGACACTGAAAATTAAACATGAATATGAATTATTAATCCATTATCTAACTGATCAGGGTAAATATCCATTTCATTACAGATGTGCATTTACATTTCCATTACAATTATATTGTTATTAATTTTTAAGTAGACGTGAATAATCTTACTGTATGTTTACTACTGATGTCAGTGGTAGTTTTCAGAAAAAACAGACTCGTAACATTTCAAAAGTGGATTTTACAGTACCTAACTACCGATGGTACATGGATATCCACCTGTGGCGGGATTTGGCTCAGTCGGTTGAGTGCTCACTTGAACTGCTTCCATCGCAGCATCGAACCACCTTGGTGGATCCATTCAACTGATTGAGTTTTTTCTCGTTCCAACCAGTGCACCACTACTGGACAAAGGCCGTGGTATGTGTTTTCCTGTCTGTGGGAAGTGCATATAAAAGATCCCTTGCTGCATTAGAAAAAAAAATGTAGCGGGTTTCCTCTGATGACTACGAGTCAGAATTACCAAATGTTGGACATCCAATAGCTGATGATTAATTAATCGATGTGCTCTAGTGGTGTCATTGAACAAAACAAACGTTTCACTTTTTCGGGATATCCACTGAGGGTAACTTTCTTTTAATATGGTATATTACATTACATATATGTTGGCTAATGTATATTTCAGCTAAGTAAACACCTAATAATGTAGACATGACAATTCAATATGAATATGATGGCTTAATCCATTATCTAACTGATCAGGGTAGATTTTCTTTTCATATGTAAAATTTATTTATTTATTATTATTATTTTTTAAATCAACAGATGAGAATAACCTTACTACATATATACTATCCATGCCAGGGGTAGTTTTCAGAAAAGGAGATCCATAACATTTTAAAAGGGTGGATTTTACTATACTTAACTATCGAGGGTACATGGATATCATCCACCTTTTCCTTTAAAAGTTTATATTGCATTACACATATGTTGGCTAATGTATATTTCAGTTAAGTAAACACTTTCTAATGTAAACATGACAATTCAATATGAATGTGATGGCTTAATCTATTATTTAACTGATCAGGGTAGATTTTCTTGTCATGTGTAAAAACTAGAAAACAACAACAAAGAGTTGAAACACTTGTCATAATTTGTTTTATTCAGAGACTTAGTAACAACATTAGTAAAAGCATAGTACTTGACACTGGTAGCTGATAGGCAAGTATTTAGTCTACAAATAGCTATACTCCATTCACAATCTGAAATAATTGTTACCACAAATTACACGATAATATAACCACACAACAATAAAAGAACATTGTAAATATAATACCCCAAAGTAATATTATCCCATGGCTTAGTGACACTGCATGGGGATCAAAAAGCAGTTTGTACTTGTAAATGTTTAGGTGCTGTGGGAATTGCAGAACACATGGATGTGTAAAGTACAGTAAGCAATAATATGTCATTTATCTAAATTGTTTGTGTATTTTTATGGTAAAACATTCAATATGCCACCATAAAATGAAAAACATTTGCATAATTGTGTCTACATACAGTGTAGTAATGGTCACTCGTAGACTAAATAAGCACTATAAAAAAGTACATAAACAATTAATATGATGAACAATGGCATGCTAGTAAATAAACAATTGTTTAAGATTTACTTGTGCACTGAAACTATCAGTAGACCAACTAGGCCAGAGTTTGTCATAACTATAAGTTACTAACTATACTTTATACACACGAAGAATCCACAGAAAAGCCCCATTACATATGACATATTTGTTGCTTATCAGCTCTAACCCATGTTTAGAGTATTTACTTTTTAACTGGAAACTACTCCAGTAATTATAGCATGCTCATTCACATGGTATAAGGGTATTTAAAAAGCATTTAATAGAAAACGCCACGCTACGCTCAGTGACTTTGCAGCAAAATAGCTCACACAGGCGAACTATCAACATGTAACAACTATACACCTCGCATCCGGTGGAGTTAATTGTTGAACCATTCTATTATGGCAAATTTGGTGAATAAATACAATTCCTAGCAATATGGCCTTTATTATCACAAACAAAACAGATGACCACAACTCCATACCACCCAATGTGTAATGACTTGGCAGAACGTTTTAATACAACACTAAAGTCCATGCTAAAGAAAATATGTTATGAACAACCAAAAGAATGGGATAGATACATTGATACATTACTTTTCGCATGCAGGGAAGCTCCACAAGAAACCTTGGGATTTTCACCTTTTGAATTATTGTATGGTAGAACGGTTAGAGGTCCAATACAGATTCTGAGGGAACTATGGGTGGATGAGGCGCAGGAGGAAGATGTGAAAACAACGTACCAGTACGTGATTGATTTAAGAGAGAGAGGTTGGAGGAGACTTGTTCATTGGCGCAAAAAGAATTGGAAAAGGCATCTACAAGGTACAGGAAGTATTATGACACAAAGGCAAAATATCGACAGTTCAAGGTAAACAATAAAGTGTTGTTGTTACTACCAGAAAGTCATGACAAACTTTTAATGAAGTGGAAAGGTCCATTTGGATTCTAAGTGTGCACAATTTGGTGCACATCAATAATCTACCGGGTGTAACCCGGGCACCCTTGAAGAAAAATCCAAGATGGCGGCCAAGATGATGGCCAAATCTGGAAAATGGCCATAGCTGGCTTATAAATTGACAGATAACAACAATTATTGTATCTACCCTATGGTTTTAGAAGCCAAGGAGGGCACTGGTGCTATCAAAATTCAGATGTTATAAATTGGTCATGTAAATGCAAGATGGTCACCAATATGGCTGTCTAAATTGAGCAAATGACAATAACTTCCTTAATATTCGGTACTAAAAAGTAATTCTTGCATCTAACCCCATGGTTTTTGTGGTCCTGGAATACAATGAAAGTAGTTCAGTTCTTCTAAACCAGTTAATTTTAATTAATTCAAGATGCCAACCAATACAGGAATGTACCTAAGAGACGGAATTGTTAGAAATAATGTGCCACTGTATAGTTGTAAACATGATTAACAGTAATTAAAAAAGCTTGTGGCTTTAAAGTGCTGTTCCAGATGTATGATGTATTGAGCTATATCAATCAAGATATTATTTAATATGATTAGAAAATTAAAAAAATATTTTTTTTTAAATTATATACCGGTATATTTTCCATTTAAAAATATTCCCCTGAAAAACAGAACCAGCTGAATTCGTTTCGGGAATTTCCGTAAGATTTGATCCGTGATGTCACGAAGGGAACTCCTTTCGATAATCAGCGCCATTGTTCATTGCTTCTTTTGTGTTTATTATGGTTAAACGGCGTGTTGTTGGCGGCTGTAGCAATACAAAAGCCGATAAATTTAGTCTTCATGCATTTCCTAGTAATGTTGCTGTGAGAAAGCTGTGTGTGAATTTGATTAAAACAACGTGGAAATACTGGACAGGAAGAAAATGCCGGAGACCGTTGCGACAGCAGACAATTTAGTTTCGATTCGTCCGAACTGGCTTGTCGGCTTAAGCGAGATATGGGAATACCATGTGTTATGGTTTTTAAAAAAAGATGCCGTACCAACAATTTTTCTGCGACACAAAACAAATGACAACAAGCGGACGCCATCCACACCGAAATGTCCCAAATTGCATTATGCTTTCAACTCCGGTCAGTTTGTTTTCTCATGCACGGTTCGTGCAACCATCTCGATCATTTGTGAGATTTTTCTTTACAGTTCGAGAACATTAAAACAATAAAGTACAGACAAGTAAGTATCTATAGCCTAGTCCGTCCCATCCTACAAAAATTTAGGGTTTTTTTTTTGTAAAAAAGAAAAAAAGATGCTAATTTTGTATGCATCTTAGAAAACAATCGGCTCAGAAATAAATGACTTGTAAATTCCATAGGATGAAAAAAGGTGTTCCCTGTAAAACAGACTTTAAATACATTAAATTAATTTTACTATATCTTCCCACAGAGAAAACCTTTTTTCATACTATGGAATGTGCTATAAGTTATTTATTTCTGAGTAGACTGTTTTCACAAATGCACACACAAAAAAATAGTATTGTTTTGTTATTTCCAAAACACTTTTACTTCTTTTTTTTTACGTCAAACTAAACTGAAATTATTCACACAAAAAAAACATCTTCATAGATGGATGGGACGGACTAAAAGTCGTTTTTGTTTATTTCTTAAAATTACTGATATCGGGTCCACTTGACTCGTAGATTTTCAAGAGTTATTTATTGTCGGTCCCACTTGCACTTGCACTGGAAGTCATCTCGTGGTAGGTTTCAGCGTTCCCTTCGTGACGTCACGGCTATTTACCAGGCAAATGTTTTTACCGAGAATTTTACTCGGTCGTTTCCGGCAGTGTTCTACGGGAGTGATGTTTTAATACTTTTATGGGGCATTTTCGTAATTATTGATTTACATATCGGTATAAAATATTATTGCAATGAATTAAGAAAGCATTTAATTGTGGATTTTGAAATTTTAGTGTATGGTCTGGCACAGCACTTTAAGATACTCAATTAATAATAATAAAATAATTTGACAGATGTAAAGAAAAAGTTTGTTTTGTTTAACAACACCACTAGGGCACATTGATTAATGAATCATCAGCAATTGGATATCAAACATTTGCTAATTCTTTTTTTTAATGCAGCAATGGATCTTTTATATACATACCATGGCCTTTGACCAGTTGTGGTGCACTGGTTGGAATGAGAAAAAAAAAAAAAAAAAAAAAAAAAAAAAATCAGTCGAATGTATGCATTGTATTATTATTTTACAGTGACCTCTTCTTGGCCAATTCTACAACTCCAACAGAATGTAAGATCTCTGTAGTGTTGTGCATGGTGTAGTAAGCATGATGTAATTTTGTTAATGTGCAATGCAGTGTTATTTTAGGTGGCCTAGTAATTGCTTTTTATTTTAAAAACAATTGAACACCTATAATTGCATTCCATTGCAAACAGGCAAAACTGCATCATGCTCACTAAACAACACACACAACAGTACCCGAAGAACACAACAAAAAAAAAAAAACCCAATAAAGGTTAACTCTGATATAGTGTTTCATTATTACATGTAGGTCATCCTCTTTAATCCAACAAGTCTTTTGTGTGACTGTTACTTTTATCAGTTCCACCTTCCTCTGTTCATTACTTATTTTGGTGGTCATGAGTTAAATGCAAGAATTACTTTTCTGTATCAAACAATAAGCACTTTATTGCCATTTTCTCCATTTGAACCACCATATTGGCAACCATCTTGTATTTAGGTGACCCATTTATGAAATCTGAATTATGGTGGCACCAGTCTTTTCTGGTTCCTAAAACCATGGGGTAGATATAAAAATTGTTGTTCTCTGTCCTCTCTTATCTGATTTGGCCACCATCTTGGCTGCCATCTTGGATTTTTCAAATTTCTCAAGGATGGCACCCAGTGGATTATCGATGTGAACCCCCTACAGAGTCAGAAACCACAGACAACAACTGTTTACTTAGCTGAAATATAAGCATTCAGTAACGAGTGATTACCATTACCTGTAACATGCTTGGTAGTAAGAACGAAGACAAGCACAACGAATGATACAACAGCTAACTTCATATTCCTTGTCTGTAAATAAGAGAAATACATTTTAAAATTTGGTTCTAAACTAATGAAGAATGTGTACAATGACAAAGGCCCAGGAATTGTTGCTCCTTGTGAGGGCGATTCTGTATTATACACACAGTATTCTCGGTGTAAACATCTGTTTAGTAACATGTTTTGTTTTCAAGCCACTGATCGCATAACATTACTTTGTCCGCAACTGTACGAACAGGTAAGGTGGGAATATGTTTTACAGAAGATGCAGAATTGCACAAATAATCATAACGAATCGATTCTGTGAAATAAATAAAAAAGCGCAAAAACTGATAAGAATGAGACGTTTGTGTGTCATTGTCAAACGCCTATTCATTCTCGGTGTGTTTATTTATTTATTTATTTTTATTTTTATTTTATTTTAAAATTTAGTTGAAATATTATCTTTTCTTCCTTTTCATGTATGTTTTTATGGAATTTTGTTTATATCGTTTTTGTTCATCGCTTTTTGGCATGTGTGTTGGGGTAGGGGTAGGGGTAGGGGTAGAGGTAGGGGTTGTGGTAGGGGGGAAGTAGGGGCAGGGGTAGGGCTAGGGGTAAGGGTAGGTGTGGTTGGTGGTGGATTCACAAGTATCTCGTCCTATTGATCATGTTTGTTTACTTTTAAGGACAATTTCTCTTTCTTTTAGTTATACAATAATTTCACAAAACTAGGAAGAGTATCTTTTAGAAACAACACACTTTTGTATTATGTACAGGGCCCGCAGAGTATATTTGAAATTGGGGATGGGGGTTAGGGCCTCCACGAGTCCAAAATATTGGACTAGAGTACTCGAAGTTCAAACTCGACCCGGGCCCTAGTACCCGACACTTAAACTAGATCAAAGATTTGTTAAGGAATAAAGTAAAATAGTATACATCTTCATTCCAGCGCCAATTCATGCCAGTGTATTGCATTGCATATGTAACCATGGGTAGTTTTGCAATTAATGATAACTACCGCATATGAATATTATATTAATACCTATTGTTAATATTTATATATCCTACATTATTTCATTTACACTTGTTAATAGTGTCACGACAGGTTGTATAATTATTTTATCAGTTGTCAGTTGGTTAGCTGTGTTGTGTTTTATGCAGTTGAGTGTGGGATCAGTGCACGTGAAGTTAGTGACGGTTACGCTTGACTTAATACTCTGACACATAACAGGTAGCAATGCATGCTGGTAAAAATCCGATCTTTTTCCCCGCCAAAAATAACCACACCTTGGGGCACTTCCATCTTTTTCTTGAGACGTTTTCATGGCAAAATGACGTGGACAAATATAATAAAATAAGAATGCTCTGCCTTGCACGGTGCTTGAACCTTAATTGGATATATCCTAATGCACGTTGGTATGTTATCCTATTCTGTCTTGCACGGGTACTGTGAACGGACTAGAGTCTTGCTAGACTCGGCCTGTACCCGAGTACTCATGGAGACCCTAACGTCAGTTTGAAGGTCAGGGTATAATGTATAATACTGTGTTAATAGCGGTCAACTCTGCTGGTGCTCTCTTTCACCTGTCAGCGCAGGCGCTCCCCTCTCCCATTTACACGACCTCCCTCTCCCATCCATGACAGGCGTGCGCTAAAACAGCTTGCTCTGAATGTGCACGTTAAACCCTATAACCTGACCTGATCTGACCATCCAACCATGCGGTTCTACGTTTTGAGACAGGGACAAAATGTTGTTGTTTTTTGTTTTTGTAAATGATGCCAGGGTGCAATTAGTTCACAGCTGTCCTACCCGGAGTTTATTGGAGGCCCGGTGTAGCATTTAATTTGCACTCCCCAAGAATATGCATTCCCCAGTCATTATTTTACGTATAATTTGCACTCCCCCAGTTATTATTATACTTATAATACGCATTCCCCTTTAATTATTTGCACTCCCCTGGTAATTATTATACATATAATATGCACTATCCACTACTATGTTTAAATACAGAATACAATAATTGTCTCTTAAAAAAGTTTGAATTGATAATAATTTAAGTGCTATTCAGTGAATATAATCCACATTCGTTAGTATTAGTCGCATATCGGTCCAACCGGAAGGAGTTATAGGTTTCATCTCTGTCCGTCTGTCTGTATGTCCGTCTGTCCGTCTGTCTGTATGTCCGTCTGTCCGTCCATCCATCTGTCCCACATAAATTTTCGGGATATTTTTTTTTTCACAATGCATCGAGATATTGAGGTGAAATTTTGTATATAAATTTTATTACTTACAATTATAGATCAAGTTTGACTTACATGACGAATCACACATTGTGACCGAATTGACCTCCCCGTAAGGCTTGGACGCCATTAAGTTAGACAACATAAATGTTTTGATGTGTAAGGTTTTTGTATATTTAGCATTAAAATTAGTTAAAATAATTGTCTCCTCTAACCAAATCATTATCATAGTAAACATATACTTCTGCTGACATGTGTTACCAGCGATGACAGCTATGCGGAGCCTACTATTGACATAAAATCATGTATTGAAAGTGAAGTTTTACCGAAATCTATCAAAATTCATCTCATATATAAATTCTACGAAGGTAAGAGTTTAAAAATCACTTTGCCTCTAATGTAATGGAATTTATTGACTCATTTAGTCAGTCTTCGATGTGTATATTGTTGTTAAGAATCCGTCGTTAATCTACACACAACGAATGGCCACAATAAAAGGACATTCACACACGTGAACGATGATGAAACCCACGTGAAGTCGAATAACAGGTGAAAAGACCTCTATATGTTCCCTCCTTTTTATAACAAAACCATTTTTAACCATGATGCCTAGTATAACAAAAACATTTATTGATTGTTTTGTTGTGGGCTTTGTGTGTGTGTTGTGTTTTTCGGTTTCTTGACGTACCTTAATTTTATGTAGGGACCCTGATTTATTTACACACACACACACACACACACACACACACACACACACCACAACCTTCTGATAGCACATTACTAGTATCCCCATCCACCCCCTACCCCCATCACCACTTTCAAATACACTCCATTGGCCGTTTACATAATAAAACAAAGGCTGTTTCTAAAACATTTTCTTTTCAGTTTTGTTAAATTACTGATTAAAATAATTAATTAATTAATTAATTAAAATCGACAACAAACATGATCGATTTCATGGGGGATAGTACGGAGTACTTGCGAACCAACCAAAACCCTCTCCTCACCAAAAGGCAGTGAACAAAATACAATTAAAGAAATGTCCACATAACATACATAAAAAGAAGAAAATATCATAATTCAACTAGATTTTATTCAAATATATAATAAAAAAAATAAAAAATAATAATAATAAAAAAAAAAGAAGAAAAAAAAGCCGAGAATGGATTTTTTTTTTTTTTTGCAATGACATACAGTTAACTTCTCGTTCTCCAGGGTTTCACGTTTGGTTGTTGTTGTATTTTCTCATGTAATAGATCAGTTATGCAGTCTTTAGACAGTCTTTGCAAGGCTCGCAATTAATTATGTTGATAGGGATTCAGTCTTTGCTTGTAAAATTTTAATTGGGAGGCAAATGTTTGAAATTGAGAAGCAGTTGTAGAGCACTGGTATTGCTATCATGTTACGCTTTGCGGCTAATTCTTTGTGACACTCGGAACGTCTCGGCTGATTCCATCGATAAATAAGTGTAAGTTCAGGCAGTAGTGTTTTGCTAATGTTAGCTAGACTAGTTTTTACGCTACATGTTAAACCGAATGACCACTCTGAGAACCAGTCTAAAATATTTCACCACTCGCTGTAGCTGAAGGTTCTAATAGACCAAATCAATTCCTATTGCCGATAATGTTAACGTTTACTAATAAAACTGATATAAGCAATCTAATTAAAATTAGCTCCACTATTACATGTGGATCTAAAGACAGCCAGTTGGAGCTCATATCCACGAATCAAAACCTTACTTGCAGAATCCTGCCAGTGATTTAAAACTAACAACACTGCGTAGTCCCCAATGTCCAGGTAACATTTCGTCTGTAAATAATAATTTAAATATTGACCAATCACACTTCGCCTTTTATAACGTTATTTGGGAGCATACAAATTCTAAAAATATCAGGCGAGTCTATTTTAGTGGCCGCAGTACAGCGAACCATACCAATACGTACGAGGTGGGTTATCAGTTTTCAATTTTACCGAACAGCTGTTTAAACGGAGACTATGGGGGATATAGTTTCTGGGCCTTCACCATTGACACCCCCCCCCCCCCCCCCACCCCCACCAAAAACCCCACAACCCAAACAAACAAACAAACAAAAAACCTAATAAAAAACCCAAAAACCTCTAAACAAAAACAAATAAAAAACAAACAAACAAACAAAAAACAAACACACAAAAACAATATCTGACACTGATAGGCGATTCCGTGTAAATGAGTCATTTGTTTCCACCCAGTTCACTGGTTGCTAGGCATGCTAGGGTGAAGGTCAGCAGATGTGACGTGCAACACGAATCGGAAAAGAATAAATTGTATTATCTCGGCTACATGTAAAATTCTTTAATCTCATTGGTTGTTTGCCGTTGGACAAATCCCTTATACCACTGTGGGCGGAGCCAAATTCTCTTATACCCCGTCTGTAATTTCCAACAGTTTCCAGCCACCTCAGTTAATGCTAAAGCAATACTTAGATTATAAATAACATTGATAATCAATCAAGTATGCATAATTAATTTTATTTTTACTATAAAATACACTATTTCAATACTTTTAAAAGCTGCAATGTTGAACTCGGCCACCTAATTACGGTCGTGGTGTTATTGTATTAATGCGCGATTAGCAACAGTTGTTTTTTTGTTCTTTATTTTCTTTTTGTTTTACTGCATACATTTCTGATAAAAAAAAGTTGTTTTATTATTATATTTTTTTATTATTAATATCTGTTTCAGACAATTTCGTATTACAAACATTTGAAGTTAAAAACTCGTTTATCGATGAAACTATTTTTCGTCACTGGCAAGTGGTTTGGTTCGCGTCCGCGTCCGCGTGGTACGGCTCCGTTAATAAATTGTTAACAATTATTGTCTGGCGTTATTTTGATTATTTGGCTGTATGGTTTAACATGTCGGCAAGATAAATTCGTTGTAGAAGCATCTCTCGGGGTATATGGCTTTTTATGTACCCTCTGTGTGCTCTTTTACCCCCTCGCCTTCTGCTCGGGGTAAAAGAACACACAAGAGGGTACATAAAAAGCCATACACCCCTCGTGATGCTTCTACAACTTATATTACACTCGAATCCTTCAAAATATGACTAAGAACAATTCATCATGTATTTAACACTTGTAAGTTGTAATAATAATACACTTTTTATGTCGCTAATTAATAGATTTAGTAGACTCCCTGAGAAAGAAAATGGGTTAGGTTTAGGGTTAGAGTTAAGAAAAAATCATACAGTAATGATAAGAGTAATTAATTTTGTCAAAAGATTAACTTTAAAAAAGAAGAAGAAAAAACCCATCTGCAAACATGTTTGGGCATGGCGCCATAGACCTATCCGTTTTACCCTCTGGCAGAAAGCCTGGACTCTGCATATTGCAAGACTCGACCTACACCAGTCCAAAACATAATGGCGGCCATTACGCTGTAAGGGTTATATTCTTTCTTTCTTTTTCTATGGTATTACAGACTTACAGTTTAATTTATTTCTGAAGTGATTTTTTTTGGGTATAATATCGTGCAAATTTTTGTATTATTTTATTTATTTATTTATTTATTTCCAAAACACTTTTTCTTTTCAAACCATATTGAAATGATTTACAAAAGCAAAAACAAAAAAAAAAACAAACAAACAAAAAAACCCACCAACCCTTTCTCAGTCTGTTCGATCTCTTTAAACTAAATTAATTAGGCTATATGCCACAAATATAATCATATAATTCTGGAACTTTAAAACAACAGTTACCATTATTTTATTTTTATTCTATTTAAATTGAGTAAACTTACCTCAATATTATAAAAAAAAGGACAAAATTTAAACCTCTTTTCTATGGAACCCGGCAAATGTGACGTCATTGGCATTAGGACTGGTGGTCTGCTTAATCAGTACAGTACGCGACACAACATGATTGACATGTTAAAAAGTGAATTGTTTCTTAGTATCGGAGACAAGGTGTGAGTCAAGTGTGTAAACTGTGCATGAAAACAAGATGATATTTCTACAAATATGTAAAAACAAGGTGGGGCGAGTACATAGTGTTTTACACACACACACACACACACACACACACACACACACACACATCACCCGCACACTAATCTGTATTAAGGTCGATGACAGTCATTCTTCGCACCCTTGTTTTGGCGTCGTACACAATAAATACAGCATATCTTACCGTAATTTCACTGGAAATCCATATTTCGTAAATAGTAGAATTTTCTAATCACAATATTTTCAAAAAAGAAATAACAATGTCAATAGCAATTTTGCATTGGAATTTTTCCAGCTTCTTAAAACGGAAACGTCATGTACCCAATGTATGGTTATTGTAAGGAGATTCCAGTGACGTCATTCAAATTTAAAATGATTGTTACAATGCTTCGCCACATTAAAACAGAAACTGGTTTACTAACCTTGACCCCTGTCAAATTTCTATAACAAGTGGACAACGCTGTTTACAGGTTGGTATTCTTTATTTTTGTTTTCATAATTCTGGAAAATATATTAATTTTAAGTTTCAAAAGATGAAAGAAATAAAAAGTACCGTTTGTCATATACATTTTTTTACAGTTGGATATGTTTTATTTACTGTGTAATCAAAACAAGGGTGCGAAAAGTGACTCTCGTCGACCATAGTTACACACACGCGGCACTTCGTAGCTGGGACGTAACCCGGGAGAGTGGAGGTGGGAGGTAACGGGGGTATCTGACGATCGCCCTCCAAGTGGAAAAGTAGCCTAAGTTACGCTTCAAGGGTAAACACGATGCAGAATATCCATATAAAAAGTCAGGGCCGGTATGCACAGGGAGCGAGTTGTGGTGATTCGTTAGACTGTGTCGTATTTTCGACTGACAATTCTGTAACAATTTTCCATTTGGTGCAGGGTTCAAAATGTTTTCATAGTCCGAAATACCGGTGTTCTTTCTTGTGTTTTTCTGGGAACGGGGTTCTTATAAAACTGCGCTCCCGTTATGGCATTCCATGATGGGGCGATGGGGGAACTTCACCCCCCACATGATAATTTTGTCTTAACGCGGCGTCTGACGTCAATGGCTTCTTTTAGAAGTGTTTTGTGGGATTTAAGACGTGGCTCATTATAGAGAAAGGTCGATTTTGTCACTGATAACGAAATGTGATATTTGAAAAACACTGAACTTCAAATGGATTTTGAATATATTTCTATACTTCGGCACATCGAGTTCACATATTCAGTTGTTAAATTGAACCTATTTCTATGTTTTCTTTGAAGTTTCAAGTCATTTCACCCTAGCGCATTTGAGCGCAAGGCGTCCTAACTGGGGTTGTCTCAGCAGTCATGGCGGCAGCCATTTTATCAATCCCATAATGCATCGCTTCAAGGTGGCACTGCCTAGTGTGTTACATGTGTTTTAGTTTTTAAAAATAAATATTAGGGCCTAAGTTGCTGAAATTGCGTTTTGTTATAACTGACCATGTGTCAAATATCGGAGGTGAATCTAGCCCAAATGCATTATGGCTAACGAGCTCTCGCCCACAATTACATTGTTTTGGTTGTTTCTTGCATGGAAATTGTCTTCCTGTTTTTAAAGCTGCAATCTCGCCTCACATTAATTAGCGTAACTTCATAGAAACACTCCTACAGTTTTTATAAAGAATTGTGTTTGACAGTAACACAATTTTAATAGTTAAATAATTTTTAAAAATATATTTTAGGTAATATTCCGATCAGCACACAGTACCCTTCCCCACATGCTATACATTGCATGTTCTTTTTTAATGTATTTTCCAGGGAAACATGACCCCACCCCCATCCCCACCCCAACACACACAAAAACCTTTGCTAGCCATAGTCTTGACCTCTACACAATTTCCTGCACAGGCGCCTGTTTTACAAAATATTTTGTTTCAATGCTTCAAATTAATTTTATATGTACATTAAATTGTATTATAAACATGCTAAATTGCAAATTTTGCTGTAATAACAGCAAAAATAATTTATCCTAAAACATCGACCTATTATCCTGTTCACTTATTTAGACCCAAAGTTTTTTGCAAATGTTACGTTTATTTCCTATTCGATATTTGTTTTTTTTGCATTTACATGAAAACAAACCCAAACCCCGACAGGTTTTATATACAAATCATCATATAAAATGCACGAAGTTTACTTAATTCCACTTTTTAAAAATCTCTGTGTCTTTTGAATGCACGTTATTTCTCCTATAAATAACTAAGGTCATTTGCATATCAAAACATTGGGATCTGAGGCTACGTGAAGGCCATTATAGCTTGTTTCACTAAATCAAGGTTATTATTGTTTTGCAGTGTGTAACAGCATTGTCTAATCTTTCCGTTAAACATAGATGTAAACAAACAGAACATGTAACCCTTTCTTATAGGTGCATTATATTTAATAAATTTAGCTAATGTATTATGTATTTTTATTTTATTATATCAATTATATATTAGCATACCATACCTAACCTAACACAACTGAGGTGTAGCACAGTAATAAACACAAATCACCTCACACACCGCAGGAATGTGCTTTCCAAATTTATAAATAAATTTAATGCAGGGCCGGACCCAGAAGACGGGGGGGGGGGGGGGGGGGGGATAAAATGTCAAAGGCCACCAACATCAAAAAATAATTAAAATGTTATTTAATTTGCCTCTAAATTGGGAACTCATACGTATATATATATATATATATATATATATATATATATATATATATATATATATATATAGTATTTAGGGTGGTGCTAGGGGCTGGGGTTTTGGGGGTTGGGTGTTACATTTGTAATGCGAAAAACCAAAGGGCTATTGTTCGGACTCGTATGGGTTCAACCACTTTTTCATCCCGCAGACACAGCCCTGAATGTTCAAAATACGATAGCATTGCTTGGTCAATAACATCATTATTTCGATCTATGACTGCACGTGCTATTGTAGCAATGTGTAAACCACGTAAAATACAAGTTAGGTAGGGTATATAAATTCATTGAAAATGCATTAGTCGACATTCTTGTTTTTGTTATTTGAGGAAAAATATGGGTAAATCGAAAAACACTTCAGTTGATGTAAAATCGTGTATTAAGAACGTTTTCGATTATTTTGAAGGTGAATATCAGCGCGCTAGACCTAGGTATGCTTCTTATCGAATTGTCGATCGAGTTGCCGCTGCACTTAAAGTTTCGGTTTCAACAATAAAAAGAACTGTGAAAAATCTAAGCTCTACGAATCCAAGCACAGAAATCACTGTTAAAAAACGCGACCGAAAACTCATCGATTTATTTGATAAAGATGTTATTAGACGACGAGTATACAGATTTTATAGAGAGGGCAAATTACCTACATTACATAAGATTAACGTGGCTTTAAGGGAGGAATGTGGAATCAACATATCCATATCAACTTTACGAAGAACACTCCATGACCTCGATTTTAAATACCAACATATGTCTACAACCGGAAAAGTGATTTTTGAGGACGCCAATATATCAGACAGGACACTGTCCTATCTCCATGAAATATCCAGTTTACAAGAACAGGGGTATTTAATAGTGTATCAAGATGAGACCTGGGTGAATGTCAACCACACAACATCCCACCACTGGACAGATATCCACCTGGGCACAAGTACCGCCAATCACCTGCCGAAATCAGACGCTGCTGATCGAGTTCCTAAACTCTGTTCGGTGACTGGGAAGGGAAAAATACTTATTATTTGTCATGCTGGCTGTGATAAATATGGATTGATAGATGGCTGTGAATTGATCTTTGAGGCTAAAAAACCAGACGGAGACTATCATGGTGAGATGAATCATGAAAATTTCATCAAATGGTTTGAAGAACAACTTATGCCTTCTCTACCAGAACCTTCTGTTATCGTCATGGATAACGCAAGCTAACACAACAAATTAACTGAGATTACACGATGTCCTGCACTAAACGCTAAAAAGGAAGAAATTCAGTCGTGGCTACGAAACAAAAATATACCTTTTGAGAGTAACATGACAAAGCCAGTTCTTTATGAACTTGTGAAAAGTAACTGATGATATTGCTGAACGCTATGGGCACTTGTGTCTAAGACTGCCGCCAAGACATTCTGAACACAATCCGATAGAACTGATCTGGAGTCAAGTCAAAGGGCACATAGCTCGTCATAATGATGGTAAAATGACCACGGTGCGGAGAGAACTTGCACATGCATTGAACTATGTCACACCTACACACTTCTCTGACGCAGTTAAACATGTAATAAAGATCGAAGAAGATTTTAGAAAACAAAATAGTTTTATAAGACATAAAATACCCGCTGTGATAGTCCCCCTTAACGAAGATAGTGATGAAGAAATGAGTTCGTCGACTGATTAAGTCATTTCTCCATACCCATCAGGAGTATTACTTTAATGTATGCATGAACTCTTTAACACCAAAAACAATTTATTTCCATATCATTCACTATCAAACAATCTAACAACCTATAAACTAATCGACTAGAAATGCATATAGACTACACATACATACGAGAGCATTTTTTTTTTAACGACACACTCAACGCATTTGATATACGTTTATGTGGCGTCAGACAAAACGGTTAAGTAGCATTATGACAGTGAGAAAGAAATTCGCTACCGCCACATGGGCCACTGTTTCCGATAAACAATTTTGATAAGCAATAAGGGACGTTTTATATGCACCATCCCATAGACAGGATAGCACATACCACAGCCTTTATACATCAGTTGTGGTGCACAGGCTGGAACTAGACACAACCCAATGGGTCCACCATGTGGGATCGATCAGTCGACCTACCATGAGCGAACGCTTTACCTCTGAGCTACGTCCCGCTCCATATACAAAAGAAGCCTTAAGTGGGGTTGGGGTTGTGCAGAGGGTCACACCTCCACCAATCGCATGCATACCATATTCTTCTCTCTCTCTCCCTATAACCATATAACCATAGATTAAAATATGTTGAGTGCGTCGTTACATAAATGACGTCTCTCTCTCTCTCTCTCTCTCTCTCTCTCTCTCTCTCTCTCTCTCTCTCTCTCTCTCTCTCTCTCTCTCTCTCTCTCTCTCTCTCTTCCTTCAGCGCGCGCGCTTGTGTATTCCACAATATAATTATAATATTTGATACATATTTTTTTTTCAAACTGAGGTTTTGTCACTTGAACTCCCCACCTGAATCCGCGCCTGCTTCATGTTTACAGATATTTTCTTAAATATAGGTCATACTACGATTTGTGCGGATAGGACGATAGAACCGAACATTAGTTTGAAACGCACTATAGAATGATGCTTTTGATATGCAAATGACCTTAGTTATTTATAGGAGAAATAACGTGTATTCAAAAGACACAGATATTTTTAAAAAGTGGAATTAAGTCAACTTCGTGCATTTTATATGATGATTTGTATATAAAACCTGTCGGGGTTTGGGTTTGTTTTCATGTAAATGCAAAGAAAACAAATATCGAATAGGAAATAAACGTAAAATTTGCAAAAAACTTTGGGTCTAAATAAAATGAACAGGATAATAGTATTTGTATAAACATGTTTATAATGTTGGTCTTGCGTGTGTCGATTTTTCAAGAAAGGTAGGGCCTAGATGTCCAACATTTTAGAATGAAGACATTGTTGTACACATGATAGTAAGCATAACTGGCAGGCAAATCAAAATAAATAACCATAAATAAAACAAAAACAAATAGCCCAATCCACCCCCCCCCCCCCCAAACCACCCCAGTAACAACACCAACACCAACCCCACCCCAAAATAAAATACAAAATACCCCTCCCCATCGGCAAACACACACACACGCTCCCCACCTCCCCCCGCCCAAAAAACAACAAGAACAAAAACAAACATATAACCCAGACGAACACGCACGTTTTTTCTATCTATATATACAGTGGCATGCAATAATCACATTTGCATTATTATTATTATTATTATTATTATTATTATCAACACCTCCCCCACCAAACCACCACCCTCAAAAAAGAAGACACGTCACTGACCCACCCCCCAACAACTTGTTTTTTTTCGAAACATTTTCACTATCATTAATCACATTTGTATTATTATCATTTTTTTTTTTTTTTTTTCAGCCTTTTATATATTTTTTTCATATGTATTTTTTGTTACTCAGCTTAAATCAAGAACTCACCCACCAAAAAAACAAAACAAACCCCACCACCACCACCCCAAAAAGACCTGTCACCCACTCCCCCCACCACCAACTTTATTTTTCTTCAAAATATTTTCACTATCATTAAATAGACTGTTTTACCCTATTGTATTACAATGGACTAGTCCCTGCCACTAGCTTTCGTCACGTGCTCATTCAATTGCCCATGTGCACTGCCTTTATTTATTTTATGTAACATTGTTTCACTATTTATGCATAACAGAAGTTGGAAATGAATGGGGTATCGTTGCATTGTCCTGATAGGCTAACTAAATATATTAAGTTGTGAAAACAACGTCGCTTTGTATTGCTTATTTTCCGATTTTACGTTTATAACGACGTTAGGGTTTATGGTTACATAGTAACATTATAATGGTATATGTTACCATTTTCCAGTGTAATAGAAGATTCCGACAGAGTATAAAGATTATTGCATGGGGAAGAGAAACATGGTGACATCCCTACTAGGTTATAACATGTAATAGAAAATACCGACAGAGTTTAAAGATTATTGCATGGGGAAGACAAACATAGTGACATCCCTACTAGGTTATAACATGTAACAGAAGATACCGACAGAGTATAAAGATTATTGCATGGGAAAGACAAACAGTGACATCCCTACTAGGTTATAACATGTAATAGAAGATACCGACAGAGTTTAAAGATTATTGCATGGGAAAGACAAACATGGTGACATCCCTACTAGGTTATAGCATGTAATAGAAGATACCGACAGAGTATAAAAATTATTGCATGGGAAAGACAAACATGGTGACATCCCTACTAGTTTATAACATGTAATAGAAGATACCGACAGAGTATAAAAATTATTGCATGGGAAAGACAAACATGGTGACATCCCTACTAGTTTATAACATGTAATAGAAGATACCGACAGAGTATAAAGATTATTGCATGGGAAAGACAAACATGGTGACATCCCTACTAGTTTATAACATGTAATAGAAGATACCGACAGAGTTTAAAGATTATAGCATGGGAAAGACAAATATGGTGACATCCCTACTAGGTTATAACATGTAATAGAAGATACCGACAGAGTTTAAAGATTATAGCATGAGAATCAAACATGGTGACATCCCTACTAGGTTATAACATGTAATAGAAGATACCGACAGAGTATAAAGATTATTGCATGGGAAAGACAAACATGGTGACATCCCTACTAGTTTATAACATGTAATAGAAGATACCGACAGAGTTTAAAGATTATTGCATGGGGAAGACGAACATGGTGACATCCCTACTAGTTTATAACATGTAATAGAAGATACCGACAGAGTTTAAAGATTACTGCACGGGGAAGACGAACATGGTGACATCCCTACTAGGTTATAACATGTAATAGAAGATACCGACAGAGTTTAAAGATTATTGCACGGGGAAGACGAACATAGTGACATCCCTACTAGGTTATAACATGTAATAGAAGATACCGACAGAGTTTAAAGATTATTGTGCACGGGGAAGACAAACATGGTGACATCCCTACTAGGTTATAACATGTAATAGAAGATACCGACAGAGTTTAAAGATTATTGCATGGGGAAGACGAACATAGTGACATCCCTACTAGTTTATAACATGTAATAGAACATTCCGACAGAGTTTAAAGATTATTGCATGAGGAAGACAAACATAGTGACATCCCTACTAGTTTATAACATGTAATAGAAGATACCGACAGAGTATAAAAATTATTGCATGGGAAAGACAAACATGGTGACATCCCTACTAGTTTATAACATGTAATAGAAGATACCGACAGAGTTTAAAGATTATTGCATGGGGAAGACGAACATAGTGACACCCCTACTAGTTTATAACATGTAATAGAAGATACCGACAAAGTTTAAAAATTATTGCATGTGGAAGACAAACATAGTGACATCCCTACTAGGTTATAACATGTAATAGAAGATTCCGACAGAGTATAAAGATTATTGCATGGGGAAGAGAAACATGGTGACATCCCTACTAGGTTATAACATGTAATAGAAAATACCGACAGAGTTTAAAGATTATTGCATGGGGAAGACAAACATAGTGACATCCCTACTAGGTTATAACATGTAATAGAAGATACCGACAGAGTATAAAAATTATTGCATGGGAAAGACAAACATGGTGACATCCCTACTAGTTTATAACATGTAATAGAAGATATCGACAGAGTATAAAAATTATTGCATGGGAAAGACAAACATGGTGACATCCCTACTAGTTTATAACATGTAATAGAAGATACCGACAGAGTATAAAGATTATTGCATGGGGAAGACAAACATGGTGACATCCCTACTAGTTTATAACATGTAATAGAAGATACCGACAGAGTTTAATGATTACTGCACGGGGAAGACGAACATGGTGACATCCCTGCTAGGTTATAACATGTAATAGAAGATCCCGACAGAGTATAAAAATGTTTGCATGGGAAAGACAAACATGGTGACATCCCTACTAGTTATAACATGTAATAGAAGATACCGACAGAGTATAAAGATTATTGCATGGAGAAGACAAACATAGTGACATCCCTACTAGGTTATAACATGTATTAGAAGATACCGACAGAGTTTAAAGAGTATTGCATGGGGAAGACGAACATAGTGACATCCCTACTAGGTTATAACATGTAATAGAAAATACCGACAGAGTTTAAAGATTATTGCATGGGGAAGACAAACATAGTGACATCCCTGCTAGGTTATAACATGTAATAGAAGATACCAACAGAGTATAAATATTATAGCATGAGAATCAAACATAGTGACATCTCTACTGGGTTATAACATGTAATAGAAGATACTGACAGAGTATACATATATTGTAAGCCTCCCGGCTAACAAAAGGAACATAAAGTAAAGTTTGTTTTATTTAAGTACGCCACTAGAGCACATTGATTTTTTTTATCTTATCACCGGCTATTGAACGTCAAACATATGGTCATTCTGACACTGTTTTTTTTATTTTAGAGGAAACCCGCTGTCACCACATAGGCTACTCTTTTACGATAGGCAGCAAGGGATCTTTTATTTGCGCTTCCCACAAGTAAGATAGCACAAACCATGACCTTTGTTGAACTTGTTATGGAACACTGGTCGCTGCCAGTGGTTTACACCTACCCACTGAGCCGTGAGGAGCACTCACTCAGGGCATGGAGTCTGTATCTGGATTAATAATCCCATGCCTTGACTGGGATCCGAACCCAGTACCTACCAGTCTGGAGACCGATGGTTTAACCACTGCGCCACCGAGGCCGGTCAAAAGGAACGAGTCAGGAATGGTAGAAAACATCAATTCAGATTTATTTATTGCAGCAGATAAGCACGATATAACACATGAACATCATTAAGCTAGGATTCCATGTGTCCGTAGTGCGCTATGCGTAGTGCGTTATGCGTGATGCGCAATGCGTTTTGCCCGTTTCCATGTATCCGTATATATTAATCTGCGTGAAACTACTTTGTCCTTTTGGAGCAAGACTGGAGAAAAGAATAGGTGTGTATTTTATGAATATGGCTTGCAAAATATGGTTTAAGTGTAGTTATTATCACAAAGTTATTGTTACTGTATGAAAATATTATATGACGGATGTCTGGCTTCTAGTGTGTGGGTGCAACTTTTAATAACTTTTAATATTTCGATGTTTACTCAAATCATACCGTAATCTACCTCCAAATAATATCAATATTCCATCTCCCCCACTGAAGGAATAAACTGTTTATATTCTTTAGAAAAGGGCACCCACCCCAACACCATCGACTTGGATCCGCTGACATTTAACAAATTGGCTTATCATAATTATGCTGCATATACACGTACATATATAAGTTTCTGTAATTGCGTTTATATTTTTTGTTGAATGTTATTTTTACGGAACATTATCTATAGTAGACTTTATCTTTTGTAGTGAAGTCATGCCTCCCTGCTGGTCAAAACTAGCGCGTTTAAGAAGAGAGGTGGAAGAAGATGTGTTGCTCATAGCTGGAATTGCGCATTACTACCGAAAGAAAACCAAACGAAGGAAACATAAGTGCTGGGTCCATGCAATATTGAAACAGAGAAAAATATTTGGAACGTACCATCATCTGGTTAAAGAACTTGAGTTGGATTCAAAAGTATTCCAACAATACTTTCGTTTAAGCAGGGAACAATGTCAGCAAGTTTTGTTGCATTTAGAGCCACACTTTGTCAAAATAAACCTAACAAGAGAAACCATCAGTCCAACGGAACGACTTACAATTTGTTTGAGGTAATAACATAAACATACACATGTATATATTTTGTTAAGTTCTGTTTATTTGCAAAAACATGTAATACAAATATCAAAGTTATACAATGACTGTAGTATGAACTATTTCCTGAAAATCATGAATAGTGAGCATTTGCCATCCTGGCCCTATTGTATCTAAAATACCGAATGCAAACGTTACAGTGCTCTATACATTAAGGTTGCCATAATAAAGAAACATATTAATTCCTGTCTCAGTTGTTTAACTCGTACATAGCCATGCCAAGAACATCTGATGTTTCCCTCTCCACACTGGGGAAGTGCTCGTTTTCATAGTGATTACTTTGTGGTGAGCACTGATATAAGGGAACGCACTGCTGAAGAGTGCTGGAGGGAGATATTATGCAATGTGTTTGAGGCTGCACACAAGCTTGCATTGGAGGAAGAGGCATAATAGTTTGGGGTGGCAAATGCCTATTCTCTGCATTGAAGAACAACTGTGCAATCTGAAATTGCACCACTCCTTTAACACGTGATTTCTCGACTTCCTGTGTCCGTATTGTCTGCGTGATGCGTATTGGAACGATCATCGAGGAGTTCTGAATTAACGCATCACGCATCACGCATTACGCATCACGCATTACGTACACATGGAATCGCTTCAATTGAATTCAATAGAAACCGTTATTAGCGCATCACGCATAACGCACTACGCATAGCGCACTACGGACACATGGAATCCTAGCTTATCCAGTAGATCCCATAGCTAATATAAGCTAGGGTAATAGGAATGCAGGCATAAATATAATTGTAAACTGACGGCGAGTGCGTTCTGTATTGTTATTGGTTAATTACATTATTTTTCCGGGATCAAATAGACAATAAAACCCGGAAAGCTAATGACGTCATTAAAGGTGACGTCATTAGCAATTGGAACATGCGAAGTTGACGATTCCAGAGTCTACAGTTAGATTGTAGCTAGGCATTTTTTTCAAGAAGTACCAAATATACAGTTAGTTCTGTAAAAAAAAAAAAAAGATTCAGTTTACAATGTACATAACCATGTTAAGTTTTTAGATTTGCGGGTATTATTGTATATTTGCTGTCCGCAAATGTTTAATTTTTGACCTCAGGCTAACGCCTTCGGTCAAAAATAACATTTCCAAGATCAAATAGACAATAACACCCGCAAATCTAAAAACTCCATATGGTTATCTCCTAAGTAAATAAAATAAGTTTTTTTGGTCTAAATATTGTATTAGTAAATTAAATTATTTGGAAACAATTATGGTTTTCAGTAACAAATTCAGGCCTAAATTGCTTGCTATTGTCTAAAGTTCATTTTATTTATTTTTGAATTTTGTGACTTAACACCAAAATACAAAGTGATAAACAAACGTTCCTTGGCGCCTTTTATACTTTTCATATGACGTCATCTAACCAGTCGCATGACATAATTTGGCTTGATGATACACCAGATCGGATCTATTTCACAAAGAAAATGCTAAATAATCTTATAAATAAGGTGGGACAGGTTCTGCCCCCAACGGATCCAGGATCTACTATTATACAGCATTCCTGTGCACTTCCCTGCCCCCAAATCAAGTATTAGCTGTACAATTTACAGAACAAACACTGAGTCGGCCGTTCGACCTGCTTCGAACATTTACGTTTATTGCTACTTCTTTTTTTATTTTTCATACAGTAAATACGAAGGTGCAAACCCTGCCCCAAACGGAATTAGTGAGGCACAGAACTACTTAATATTATACCACAATTCATTTTACGATATTAGTCAACCTAAAACAATGCCCCATTATTTTGTGGTAATGAATCCAAAAGCCGTGCTATAGAAATAGACTACCAAGTCCTATAAAAATCACCAGTAAACTCGTACAGCACATCGGAGTAATTCTGTTTTACATTTTAAAGTTAACAAATTAATTTATTTTAACACCTGTTGTATTTTCGACCCCTGTGGCAACAACGCCGGTGAAGTCAATATGGCGGACATCGATGAATATATTCGTCTGCGAATACGCACATACATAGGAATAGTTTAAACTCCAAAATAACATTAACTAAGTGAAACAATATAATTCTAGGCTATTGAGAGTACAATGAAATCAGTACCAACATGTACAGAGTAACAAGTTCATCGAAATGTCGTCTTATTGAGTAAAATACATGTACTCTCAACTTGTGTCAAAATCAGCTGTTTGCCATTATTGTGTTAATCACGTGTTTTCGTACATTACTATAAATACTCATAATTAATGGACACACTACTAGAGTACATTACAAGTTTATTGTTATACATAAATAAAAACAGAAGGCACATCAACTTTAATTATGACTTAGGTAAGGTTTTACTTCAAATTTAAATAAAATTTTGCATAAAACTATAAATGTGTCTAAAATATAACTTGGCACCCTGTAAATATGTCAAAGTGACAATAAAAATCAAGTTCTTTACAAATTTCAGTTTAAAAAAAAGTTCTTTACAAATTTCAGTTTTTAGAATTTCATACATGAGAAATTATCTATGTTAATGGGAATTAAAGACATTAACTCAGTATTGGCAAATGTTATTTTTGATATAAAAATATATTGCTATTAAAATCTTAGTTCAGATTGCCTAGATATATTACCATATTTAAGAGAAGCTTTCCCTCAGTGCTAACTTTGATTCAAGGTCAATGTCATTGTGAACTCGTATGGTCCAGTGACGGCTAATTAATCAGTCAGCATAGTTTAATTAAATTAAATGACACAATCATAATAATTATTATTATGCACTGAATATGTGCTATAGGGTATGTACTACCAGTAGTAGGGTCGGCACTTGGGTACCAAGTATGCAAATGAGGTCACGTAACCTGGACGTGGCCTCTTCTGATTGGCTGATCTCTAAGCGTGGGGGCGTGGCCTAATGACGTCATGGGGACGCTAACCTTGACCTACTTCGAGAACATAGTCCTCTGGGTTAATGACTTGGACAGCTGTGGGATGGGCGTGGGAACCTGACCTCTGTGTCAGGAAAGACCGGATGTTGGTAAGATATATGGGTGTGTTAACCGTCAGGGGCCCTTTGATGTACAGGAAACAGATGATGAGGAAGTCGTTAATCATCCATAGAATGGTTTCAAATGACGGGGGGAGGGGGGGTGGGGGGAGGGGTTGTTATCTGACTGTGACAGCTGTTCCTTTGATGTACAGGCAACAGATGGCGAGGAAGTCGTTAATGGGTTTTATGAGGGTGTTAACCGTCGGGGGACTAAACAGATGGGGCGGAAGTCGTTAATCAGATGGCAAGATGGGTTTAATGTTTTTGACGTGTGTGTCAACCAGATGTGAGTCAACGGGGAGTGGAAAATTTCAAGGCGTTTGAAACTTGCCCATATATGGTCATGGCGTGGGAACACCATGAGTCATCCCAGAACGTGTTCAAACACGTCTTGACCTTGAGATAGCGTGGGGACGCTACCGTGGGGGTCTATAAGAAACCCAAATTCAGGACGCTTCCCATTCGCTCAGCGACACTGCTAGAGAGAAGACGTATATCGTTGACGAATGATACTTACGATATATAATATTATATATAAAATGGCATCGAGATATAACAAAAACACTACAGAGGGCCTTGTCAAAAACGAAGAAAGCGAAACGAGATGCAAACTAGACCTTGGCGGTAACGTCTACGTCGTGGCTAAACTGTGGAAGGGGGACATTGCCATTGATGTTCGTCAGTTCGACGAGGACCGTGGAAAATATTTTCCCACCAAGAAAGGCGTTTCTCTGACGATGAAACAGTGGTTGGAACTGGCCACCTTCAAACGGGAAACATCACAACATCTCGGTGGGAACGTTTACGTCGAACGTAGTTATGCCGGCGTGGATATTCGTCAGTGGTGGTATTGTGATCAAGAACTGAAACCCTCCCGTCGCGGCGTTTGACTGACTGCCGAACAGTGAAAAGAGCTCCCGATATGCTTTGACACTATCTACGACTTTGAGCCGGAACTGAGAGACGTCATACACTGCCACTTACGAGAAGATCATCAGAATCTGATCGGTGCCATAGAGTGTTTGGAATGCAACCCGAGATATTAGACGTGTCCAGACATGCTCGTTGACGTCACGGGACAAACCCAGGACATGTTTGGACATGCTCAGACATTGTGCATATAAACCTTAGATTTAGAGCTGTTCGCCATTCGTCAGTCGACCGTTGTAGAGTGAAGACGTGCGCTCCAGAGATGGCATCGGGATATTCGAGAATGGACAGCAGCAGTAACAGAAGTTGTAGCAGCGGTGATGATGTCTTGGTATGCAAATGTTCCGAAAGACACACAATCAAATGCAAAAGAGTGGCTACCAAACCAGAAGAACATTTCACGGATCAAACGGACGCTGCTCGTGAACCCGGTGAAATCGTGGATGAAGAACCCATGGATACACGTGAACCCGTCGAAATCGTGGACGAAGAACCAATGGATACCCATGAACCCGTCGAAATTGTGGATGAAGAACCCATGGATACCCGTGAACCCGTGGACAAAGAACCCATGGATCAGACGGATGCTGCTCGAGAGTATAAAACGGACTCTGCTCTCTACGATGATGATGCCTACGACGCCGATGACGAATGGGGTGGCCTTTTGAGACAGTACTTGTTCTGCCATAGTCCCGAAATAAGAGGATTCTACAGACGACTCTACACATTTGGTCGGTGGCCCCTCCAGATGAGCCACATACCGAGGGAATTCACCAAGGCTGGTTTCTTCTACATGGGAGACCATGATGCCGTCGTATGTTACTGTTGTGGACTACACACCTACAGGTGGCAGAAGATGGACGATCCAGTGATGGAACATTACAGGCTGTTCCCGAGATGTCCCTACATTAACAATGTGTTCAGATATTAAACACGTGTGTGCTACTTTTCGTTTTGTAAAATAAACGTGAATAACACCTTTTGTTTGTTATTAATGTTAGGGTGACCCTGTGTGTGTGTGGACCTGTGTGTGGCTTTGAGTGTAGCCCTGTGTGTGGCCCTGAGTGTGGCCCTGCGTGTGGCCCTGAGTGTGGCCCTGTGTGTGACCCTTAGTGTGGTCCTGTGGCCCTGAGTGTGGTCCTGTGGCCCTGAGTGTGGTCCTGTGGTCCTGAGTGTAGCCCTCTGTGTGGTCCTGAGTATAGCCCTGTGGCCCAGTGGCTCTGATAGTGACCCCGAGAGTGGCCCTGAGCCATGCACGAGCTATGCTTTGGGATGGGGACACGGGTCATATGTACCACACAAACTACATCTTTGTGCGCATGCGCGAAATTGTACAGGGTATAAATGAAAGGGTAATGGGTAACATCGTCATTTCAGTTAGAATCTTCAGAGAAGCAACATGTCAGTTCAGTACAAATTATACATTCCCGACGCGGACAAGTGGACCCGCTTTTACAAGTTGCAAGCCCAAGGCAAACCTCAGCCACATTTTCCAGTGCAACGTGGTGGAAAAAGTTAAATAATGTACAGCGTGGATCGATGTCTAGAACTCTACGATCCCACGTGGAAAAAAGAAAAAGAGGAACCGAACAAGTCCCCGACACCTAAAGTCGTCATGGTCTCCCCAACGCAACAGGCGGTAGAGCAAGCCAAGGCCGAGCAGAAACGGAAACGAGAACAGAGTAGCATGGAACAGAAACGACGAGAGCAGACTGGGCAAAAACGGCACAAGCATTTCTGAGAAGACTATAAAAGGGGGCATGGCAGTTTCAACATCGTCAGTTCACGTCGAACACTTCAACAGTCAACATCATGAATCAGAATTGGTTTATTCCAGAACAAAAGATCGTGTCCCGTATGTCCAAAGACTTTTTCAAAACCATCAAATATGCTACATCATTGGAAGACCTTCCATTCAGCTCAACTCTAGGCTCCCATGGCTTTTGCTCCTATAGCTCCTGCTCCTGCTCCTAGGGCTCCTAATGCTCTGGCTCCTAAGGCTCCTATGTCTCCTGCTACGTCTCATATAGCTCCTGCTCTGGATCCTAGAGCTCCTATAGCTCCTGCTCCGGATGATAGGGCTCCTACATCTCCTGCTCCGGCTCCTGCTGGAAAAGACCCTCGCATCACCGATCTGTTCACGGAAGGAAGTCACCACAGAAACCTCTCTGTGATTGCCATCAACCAGAACCTAACAGCAAGGACCCGACGCAGAGAAGAAACTGTCATTACTTGACACTGTTCAACAACCCCATCGAGAAGTAACAAGTCCTAATCTTGGCACAGCAGATGTATCCTGGAAATACTCGTCATTTGATGCAACGATTTGAGGAACCTACCCACAGACCCTACGGACATCTCTTGGTGGACTTGAAACCGACCACGCCCGAACATTGGCGCCTTTGACCTAATGGTTTAGAGACAGGGCCGTCCGAATGGTATAAAAGCATGAACGTAACGGCGAATGTCTCAGAAGAGTTTTCAACCATCGTCGGAGAAAGAGCTCTACGTGCAAATAATGCAAAGGAACGCATTCAAGAGAAAACTACCAGACATACCCGCCTACGAAAGTGACGACGAAGAAAAAGAAGATGAGGTAGAGCCCTATCTGAAAAAAAAGTCAAGAGGATGCAGTCTTGTGATACGTGTGGTCTGGTCTTTAAAGACGGGAGTGACTTGCAGTGACATCTGCGATTTAAAACGTTCGAGGAGGGAAATGAAGAAGAAGAGCCGTCGTCCGATCTGGAAAATGAAGGCGTGAATTCGACATCAGTCGGGACTATATCCAAAGCATGAGGAAACGCTACGTTACCTATTAACCCACTATCTTATAGTGTTTCCTACAACTCGTCAACTGAAAACTACCTATTAACCCGCTATCATATAGTGTTTCCTACAACTCGTCAACTGAAAACTACCTATTAACCCGGTATCTTATAGTGTTACTTAAAAAACTCGCCAAAAGATGCTGGCTTTTAAAAGTGTTGGTCATATGGAGAAATACTTCAACGTTAAACACATGAACTGAAAACTATCTTTGTACTATTACTTCAGTATTTCATAACATACTATTAATAGAGCATATCACGTGAACTGAATCTGAATGCGAAAACCATTACCTTCAGTGAAGACCATGTCTCTGCACTATGCAAAGGCAAAATAGTGGCTGAGTCCATGAATCTGTATGCAGTCTCTCGTCTATAGGATAGCCACTCTTGATGAGAAGCTTAACAGGTTAACAATCCTCCCTGTGCTGCTTAACAGGTTAACAATCCTCCCTGTGCTGCTCAAACGAGGACTTTCACTCTCAAACTAGTTTACTAGACTATACATCCTTCCTGCACCAAACCAAAGAGGACTGTCACTCTCAAACTAGTTTACTAGACAATACATCCTTCCTGCACCAAACCTAAATTACACTATGTTGTAAAAACACGGTTAGATACGTTAATAATCTGTGAACAAAACATCTTCAACAGCAATTTTGCTTTTAATGTTTTCTACCGTTCTGAAAAAGGACGTGTCATACACCCAGTTTATTTTGTTGCAGGGAGATTCAAAGTGACGTCATTAAAAAAAA
Source organism: Gigantopelta aegis (assembly GCF_016097555.1). Lineage (NCBI taxonomy): Eukaryota > Metazoa > Mollusca > Gastropoda > Neomphalida > Peltospiridae > Gigantopelta > Gigantopelta aegis. The sequence goes on from NC_054711.1 coordinate 100,365, forward strand.
ACAAAAAAAAACAACAACCCAACAAAACAAACAACTAGCGCGCCAGTCTGTGCATGCCAATATTGCACTAGTTAGATATGAGTAATTGTTATGACATGAGAAATAGCTTACGCTGGTGCGTAATAATTTGGGTTCATTACATACCTGTGAGAGATAACGGAATTTAATAACAAAATCGTACGTCACATTGTGAGATACCGTTTTCCGTAACAAAGCTGGCGTATAAACGCTAACGCGATTGGCCAACAGCGCATTAAGGGAGAATGGGGTCAACACAATGTGACGTAAGATTTTGTACATCTCTTACTGAAAGCAGTACTGAGTTCAGCCAGACCGAGCGGAAAAACATCCAGGAAACTGGTTTATGCGCTTCATGTTAAAAAGAATGACCATTTCGGAAACCAGTCAAAATAGCTGGTAAACGTTAGCGAAACACGGCTGGCTGAACTCAGGGCTGGTTCTACTCTCAGTAATACGAATTAGTTTTAAAACCGCCGGCCCATAAAGTATTTGTGAACCCATATTTGGGTCATTAACCTCGATTGTGGGCGGGGACTATGCTGACACTCAACACCGGCTGCTCTGAATGTTTACTTGTGTTACTTTTTGGTGAATTCTAAGCAATAATTATAGGTGTGTTATAAATAAAATACTACACTCCTTTCAGTTTAATACCATTAAATTTTATGAATTCGTACATTACAAAATGGTATCTAGCTCACTTTCATTCGCTAGATACCATTCTCTAATGTACTCGTTCATAAAATATGGTATTAAACTGACAGTTGTGTAGTATTCTCTATTGTTTAGACGAGTGATCACTCATAACGGGGAAAATATTTTTAATATTTTCTTAGTGATAAATATTTTGCATTGGTGTAAAGTAGGTAGAACAACGAAAAATAAACAAATAAATATGTGGTCACGTTTTTTATTTTAAACAAAAATATGAACCAAAAGGTGTAAATTAATTAAAACCGGACGGAAAAATATTTAGTGGTTAGAAAGCTAGAGCCCTTTGAAATTTGGCGTGCTGTGAAATATGTCTGCCAAATTTTGACTCGCTTTTTTAAACTTGCCGGTGAAACTCAACTACTGATCGCCATGTGTATATTTCACTTTAAAATGGAATTGTAAAACGCCAAATATTAATCTGGAATATGTAATAGTGTTTTTGAAGCCACTGGAAAATGGTAACGTATACCATTATAATGTTAAAATGTTATCATGAACCCTAACGTCGTTATAAACGTAAAATCGGAAAATAAGTAATACAAAGCGACGTAATTGTTTTCACAACTTAATATATTTATTTAGCCTATCAGGACAATGTAACAATACCCATTCATTTCCAACTTCTATTATGCATAAATAGTGAAACAATGTTACATCAAAAATAAAGGCCGTGCACGTGGGCGTTTGAATGAGCACGTGACGAAAGCTAGTGACAGGGACTAGTCCATTGTAACACAATAGGGTAAAACAGTCTGTTTGATGATAGTGAAAATAGTTTGAAAAAATATAAAGTTGGTGGTGGGGGGAGGGGGTGACGAGTCTTTTGGGGGTGGTGGTAGGGTTTTTTTTGGTGGGGGAGTTCTTGATCTAAGCTGAGTAACAAAAAATACATTTGAAAAAAATAATAAAAAAAGGCTGAAAAAAAATGATAATAATACAAATTTGATTAATGATAGTGAAAATATTTCGAAGAAAAATTAATGTTTTTGCGGTTGGTGGGGTGGGGTGACGTGTCTTCTTTTTGGGGGATGGTGGTTTGGTGGGGGAGGTCTTGATTTAAGCTGAGTAACAATAAAAATATATTGGCAAAACATAAAAGGCTGATTTTTTTTAAATGATTAAAAAAAAAAATATTAATAAATAAATAAATAAATAAATAATTAATAATAATAATAATACAAAGATAGTTTTTCTTTAATATGTTATATTACATTACACATATGTTTGGGTAATGTATATTTCAGCTACGTAAACACCGTTTAATGTAGACATGACAATTCAATATGAATGTGATGGCTTAATCTATTATCTAACTGATTAGGGTGGATTTTCTTTTCATATGTAAATTTTAATTTTAATTTTAATTTTATTTTTAATAAATAGATATGAATAACCTTACTGCATATTTACTATGTCAGGTGTAGTTTTCAGAAAAGGAGATTCTTAACATTTCAAAAGGGTGGATTTTACTGTACCTCACTACCGAAGGTACATGGATATCATCCACTGAGGGTACTTTTCCTTTAACATGGTATATTACATTACATATATGTTGGCTAATGTATATTTCAGCTAAGTAAACACCTTCTAATGTAGACATGACAATTAAATATGTATATCATGGATTAATCCATTATCTAAATGATCAGAGTACATTTCCAAATTAAAAGAAATTATTATTATTATTATTATTATTATTTAAAAATATATGTGAATAACCTTATGGTACATGTATGTTTACTGTCAGTGCTAGGGATAGTTCTAGGAAAATGAGACACTTAAGATTTCAGTAGGGTGGATTTTACAGTACCCAACTACCGAGGGTACATTATCGTCCCAAAAGATGTTATATTAATTTACATATTTGTTAACTAATGTATATTTCAGCTAAGTAAACACCTTATGTAGACCCTATATGTGATAGATTAATCCATTGTCTAAATGATCAGTGTAGATGTCTAAATTGTATGTAATGTTTTTATTTTGTAATCAAATATATGTGAATAACCAACCTTACAGTATGTTTATTATCCATGCTAGTAGTGGAACTACTTAGCTGATCAATTGTGCACTTTCCTGTGAAAGCATGAACATTGGCAAATGGTTAGAGTAACCCAATACAAGGATATTTAGTCCAGGGCCCACTGGAAATTGCACCCTGTATGGCTGCCATCTTGAAATCCAAGATGGCCACCATTGTGGACCTGTTTTGTTTAATATCTCCTTAACTAATACACATATCGAGAGAGTTGAAATGCCTATACCCACATGTTAGGGGACTAGGAATCCAGTGGTGACAGAAGTGTTTGCAAATTGTGGCTGCCATCTTGAAATAAAAGATGGTCGCTGTCCACAGGCTATTTTGCCAATCTGATTAACAGCTCTACTGGGTCCGACAGTAGATCTAACAGCATTGCGAGGACTCTTATGTCCAGGCGACATTTCATTTATAAAAAACAATTTAAATATCGACCAATTACACTTCGCCTTTTATAGCGTTATTCGGGAGCATACAAATTCTAAAAATATCGGGCGAGACTATTTATGCAATAGGCGACCTTGTTGGTCTATTTCAACACTGAAAAAACAGGGGGGAAAATGCAGTAATAAACTCTGGATTGTATACTAGTATAAACAGATTTTATAGCTATACCATCACAGTTTTTTTTGTTTTGTCTTGAAACGAATTTTATATAAAATTTTATATTGAAATTAGTTTTCAGCATACTTCGTAATTCACCCGAATCATTTCGTATACCCTCGGCATAATCCCGAATGTTTTCAAATTCTTTTCAAATCACTGGCATGATTTTGCAAGTAAGGTTTTGATTGGTCGAATGAAAGGTCAACTGGACCTCATCCAACGGGCTGCTGTTAGATCCACATGTAATAGTGGAGGTAATTTTAATTAGATTGCTATTTTGCTCAATATCTCATTAAGTAGAAAAGATATCAATACAGATTTAACACCTAGACTGACATATCCGGGGTCTAAGAATCCAATGGTGACATCGAATATATGGCTGTCATCTTGAAATCCAAGATGGCCACCATCCACAAGCTATTTTACTCAATATCTCATAAAATATAAAATATATCAATACAGTTTTAACACCTATAATAACATTAATCATCGGCTATTGTCACTGTAGGTACTTGTGCGATCATACATCAAAATGACGAATCTTGCAATAATAGTGGTCATCCTGTTCTGTTATAAAGACAGGCTGCAGGTTCTGAAATCAAAAGTCATAAATGAGTGGCAAGCAGTGTGGACCATACCACTAACAAGTCAGCAGGTGTGCAGGCAGAATTAATGGAATTTTCTGTAAGGAGACTGGAATTTTAGGTGATGGTAAAGATCTTGTCACAAAGGTAGTGTTGGACAGCTCAGTATTTTATATAGCGCAACTGACAGAAACAAGCGGACACTTATAAACAATGGGGAAAGCTAACGAAACATGAGTGGCGCCCAGAGGCATCAATGGCTTCACTATGAGAGCTGACTGATTTCTTCAAATGCACCTGCAAATTTATGGCTCATTAATAGGAGATGGTATAAATATAATATATAAAACAACCCACCAGAATTACAGGTAGTGAAATGTTTAAGCAACACTTTGACAGCAAATTAGAATTTACATTGTCAAACCATTAACAAACATAACTGAACACATTTTATTCTGACTGAGCACATTGAGTTTGTATCTTTTAATGTCAGGATACCAACTTTTAAGTATGTAAATACTGTCTGAGTTTCCAATAACAATTACATTGTATCTAATCACATTAAATATTTATTATAAGCAATTCCTTATTTTTATAAACCATAGTCAAACATTTAAAACAACAGAACATGTCGATTAGATTTGGATGTCCAAAGATATGTATTTCAAAATTTTCTTGTGGCCATTTTGAAAAATATGGCACCATTCCACCCGTTGCCCACTAATTTTATATAGTACCTATCATAGCATCTATATATGTATATGTATGTATGTATGTATGTATGCATGCATGCATACATGTATGGATGTGCGTGTATGTCTCTGCGTGCGTGCGTGCGTGTGTGTGTGTGTGTGTATTTCATTCTTCTGTACATTGTAAGCCTACAGTTTATGAAAATAAAGATCATTGTCATTGTCTTTATGATAATCTCGAAGAATTACCACTTGGGTGTGCAAAATGTGACACACAGTTGTTATCTATGGATTCTGACACTGTTAGGGGTTCACATCGATAATGCACTGGGTGCCTACCTTGAGAAATTTGATGGCGGCCAAGATGATGGCCAAATCAGAAAACAAAGAAGAACAATTTTTACATCTACCCCATGGTTTTAGGAGCAGGAAAGACACTGGTGCCATCATAATTGGTGTCATCATAATTCATGAGGGCGGGTAATGCGTTCACTTGATGCACGGTCGGTCTAGGATCGATCCCTGTCGGTGGACCCATTGGGCTATTTCTCGTTCCAGCCAGTGCTCCACAACTGGTGTAACAAAGGCCGTGGTATGTACTATTCTGTCTGTGGGATGGTGCACATAAAAGATCCCTTGCTGCTAATCGAAAAGAGTAGCCCAAGAAGCGGGTTTCTTCTCTCAGTATCTGTGTGGTCCTTAACCACATGTCTGATGCCATATAAGCGTAAATAAAATGTGTTGAATGGCAATACATTGCTTATTGTTTGATACAGAAAAGTAACTCTTGCATTTAACCCATGGTTTTAGGGATCAATGAACACAATGAAAGTAGTTCTTCTATACCTGTTAATTTTCATTTATTCAAGATGGCCACCAATATAAGCAATGAACCGAGGAAGGTGGAACTGTTAAAAGTAACAGTCACACAAAAGACTTGTTGGTTTAAAAGGATGACCTACATGTAATAATGAAAAACCGGCCTCGGTGGCGTAGTGGTTAAGCCATCAGACTACAGGCTGGTAGGTACAGGGTTCGCAGCCCGGTACCAGCTCCAACCCAGAGCGAGTTCTTAAGGGCTCAATGGATAGGTGTAAGGCCACTATACCCTCTTCTCTCTCACTAAACAACTAACCCACTGTCCTAGACAGACGGCCCAGATAGCTGAGGTGTGTCCAGGACAGCGTGCTTGAACCTTAATTGGATATAAGCATGAAAATAAGTTGAAATGAAATGAATAATGAAACACTATATTAAAGTGACCCTTTATTGGGTTTTTTGTTTTCTCTCGGGTACTATGTGTGTTGTTTAGTGAGCATGATAGTTTTGCCAGTTTGCAATGGAATTCAGTTTTAGCTGGTCTGGTTTTTTATTTTTATTTTTACAATAATGGTATTTAACACTGGGAATAAATAGCAAGTACTAGGCCACCTAAAATAATATTACACTGCAAATTGACAAAATTACATCATGCATACTACACCACGCACAACACTACCAAATATCTTACATTCTATTGGCCAAGAAAAGGTCACTGTAAAATAATATTACAATGCATTTTACATCTGTCAATCCATTCAACTGATTGGGTTTCAACCAGTGCACCACAACTGGTCAAAGTCCATGGTATGTGCTTTCCTGTCTGTGGGAAAGTGCATATAAAATATCCCTTTCTGCATTAAGAAAAATGTAGCGGGTTTCCTTTGATGACTATATGAGAATTACCAAATGTTTGACATCCAGTAGCCTATGATTCATTAATCAGTGTGCTCTAGTGGTGTCGTTAAACAAAACAAACTTCTTCTTTATATCTGTCAAATTATTTTATTATTATTAATTGATTATCTTAAACCCACAAGTTTTTTTAATGACCGTGTTAATCATTTTACAAATATACAGTGGCACTTATTTTTAACAGTTCCATCTCCTTAGGTGCATTGCCTGTATTGGTTGGCATCTTGAAATAATTAAAATTAACTTGTATAGAAGAACTGAACTACTTTCATCGTATTCCATGACCCCTAAAACCATGGGTTAGATGCAAGAATTACATTTTTTAATACCGAATAATAAGGAAGTTATTGTAATTTTCTCAATTTGGACCACCATATTACATGGCCCATTTAGTTATATCTGAATTTTGATAGCACCATTGCCCTCCTTGGCTCCTACAATCATAGGGTAAATGCAATAATTTTTGTTTATCTGTCAATTTATAAGCAAGCTATAGCCATTTCCCTGATTTGGCCACCATTTTGTCCGCCATCTTGGATTTGTCTTCAAGGGTGCTCAGGTGGCACCCAGTAGATTATTGATGTGCACCAAACTGTGCAGACTTTGAACCCAAATTGGCATTTGGCTATTCACTTTTTTTTCTTTTTTTTTATTATAATAATAAAAAATAATAATAATAATTTCTAATAATATGGAAATCTACTCTGATCATTTAGATAATGGATTAATCCATCATATACTTATTTAGTTGTTAGTGTCTATATAAGAAGGTGTTTAATTAGCTGAAATATATATTAGCTAACAAACAAGTAAATTAATTTATCATATCACTACTAAGGAATAGCATTGGGCACGCCCATTACATAAATCACATATTTTGAGACATAAGTATGCAAATATTTAGAACATAAGTATGCAAATTACATTATTATGCAAATTATATACCGAAAACGTAGAACTATTTTCACCTGTCAAAATTGTTGACAAACAAACATGGCGTCTTTTGAAGTCGGAGATAGCGTTACTATCGATAAAAAAGGAAGTGCTACAATCAACTCTACCTTCTGGTAATTATATAGTTATGATTCAAGCTGAATTGTCACCAGAACGTTTACAGTTAGTGCAAACAGGGGATATGGTAGATCCACGGACATCGAAGCAGACGCCACAATCCGGCAGGCCAAAAAACAAAACTTGTAGATTTGTAGAAGTAGATGATACGATGATTACAGAAAATGAAAATAAGAATACTGCCAAAAAAAACTCTATACGACATGCGCATTTTTGAAAACTATCTACAATCAATCAATGAGTCCAGACCAATACATGAAATGCCCCCCAAAGAACTCGATGTAATTATATGCAAGTTTTACATCACTGTACGAAAAGAAACCGGGGCACATTACGAACCGAACCGGCTTACCTCTTTCCAAAGCAACATCGTAATAAATGTGGCTCAGCCTAAAAGTCCTGTTGTCCCCCTAAAACGACGAAGAATTATTTTCGACAGTGATTCAGACTCGGACTGAACTTGATGAAGCCCTTAAATAGGTCAGTGACGTAGTTAGGCCTATGTCTGACAATGACGTAGTACTCGGCAAAATGCCGCGAAAAGTTATTTTGAAAAATTTGGCTATTGTCAATTATTTTATTATAATTTCATTGTTTATATATAAAACTGTTAAATTAGTATTAAATTGTTTAAATAGCTACAATCTTTGTTTCCGCTTTTAACCTAGTTTCAGAAAGCATAGATAACCTTCAAGGTGTATTGACAAACCGATTATCAGCTGAGTGATTGACATGTACATGTATTCATACGTCATAACAGATTGTTACGTCCGAGCGTTGGGGTTTTGTTTATTAATCATTTAAGTGGAAAATAAACAAACTTGACAGTGATACGATAAATAGAATTCGTCACTCGTATTTTTTAATATGGGAAATATCAACCTCGGCCTGTTAATCTGTATTTGTCTCGGCAGAGCCTCGACAAATACAGATTAACGAAGCCTCGGTTGATATTTCCCATATTAAAAAATACTCGTGACGAATCCTCTATATATACCATATCGGTGGATGATCTTGTAACCCCGGTAGTTACATGTAGGTACTATAAAATCCATCCTATTGAAATCTTAAGACTTAAAGTGTCTCATTTTCCTAGAACTATCCCTAGCACTGATAGTAAACATACAGTAAGATTATTCACATATATATATATATATTTAAAATTAAATAAAAAGAAATAATAATAATAGTAATTTAATTCTTATAATTTGGAAATCTAGCCGTATCATTGGATTAATCCACCATATACATATTTAATTATTAGTGTCTACATAAGAAGGTGTTTACTTAGATAAAATATACAATAACTAACAAAGAAAGGAAATATGCTATTTAACGATGCACCCGACACATTTTATTTATGGTTATATGGCATCAGACATATGGTTAAGGACCACACAGATATAGAGATAGGAAACCCACTGTCGCCACTTCATGGGCTACTCTTTTCAATTAGCAGCAAGGGATCTTTTATATGTACCATCCCACAGACAGGGTAGTACATACCACAACCTTTGATATGCCAGTCGTGCTGGAACGAGAAATCAATAGCTAACAAATACATAAATTAATATACCATATTAAGGAAAAAGTAGGCCTACACTCGATGGATGATATTGTACCCTACTGAAATCTTAAGTGTCTCAATTTCCTAAAATTATCCCTAGCACTGATAGTAAACATACAGTAAGGTTATTCACATAGATTTAAAAAATAATAATAATAATAATAATAAAAAAAATAACAATAATAATTTCTTATAATTTGGAAACCTACCCTGATCATTTAGATAATGGATTAATCCATCATATATATATTTAATTATTAGTGTTTATATAAGAAGGTGTTTACTTAGCTGAAATATATATTAGCTAACAAATAAGTAAACTAATATACTATATTTTGGGAAAAGTACCTTCGGTAGATGATCTTGTACCCTCGGTAGTTCGGTACCATAAAATCCACCCTATTGAAATCTTATGTGTTTCATTTTCCTAGAACTATCCCTAGTACTGATAGTAAACATAAAGTATGTTTATTCACAAATATTAAAAAATAGTAATAATAAAAATAGAAAAAATAATAACTTGTTATAATTTGAAAATCTACCCTTATTAGTTAGATAATGGATATACATATTTAATTATTAGTGTTTACATAAAGTGTTAACTTATCTGAAATATACAATAGCTAACAAATACATAAATTAATATACCATATTAAGGAAAAAGAAAGAAAGAAAGAATTTTTTTATTTAACGACGCACTCAACACATTTTATTTACGGTTATATGTCATCAGACATATGGTTAAGGACCACACAGATTTTGAGAGGATCTTTTATTTGCGCTTCCCACAGGCAGGATAGGACAAACCATGGCCTTTGTTGAACCAGTTATGGATCACTGGTCGGTGCAAGTGGTTTACACCTACCCATTGAGCCTTGCAGAGCACTCACTCAGGGTTTGGAGTCGGTATCTGGATTAAAAATCCCATGCCTCGACTGGGATCCGAACCCAGTACCTACCAGCCTGTAGACCGATGGTCTACCACGACGCCACCGAGGCCGGCCTAAGGAAAAAGTACCCTCAGTGGATCATCTTGTACTGTTGGTGGTTAAGGTACTCTAAAATACAGCCTATTAAATTCTTAAGTGTCTCATTTTCCTACAACTATTCCTAGCACGGATAGGAAACATATAGTAAGGTTATTCACATACCCGGTATATTTTAACAAAAATAAATGAAGGTAGGAAATGTTTTATTTAACGATGCACTCAACACATTTTTATTTCTGGCTATATGACGTCAGACAGGAAGGGATCTCTTATATGCACCATCCCACAGACAGGATAGTACATACCACGGCCTTTGTTACACCAGTTGTGGAGCACTGGCTAGAACGAGAAATAGCCCAATGGGTCCACCGACAGGGATTGATCCCAGACTTACCTCACATCAAGCGAATGCTTAATCTACTGGGCTATATCCCGCCCCACTTTTACAAAAATAGAAAATGAAAATTACAAATAACAAATTGTAAATATACCCTGATCATTTAGATAATGGATTAATCCATCATATTCATATTTAATTTTCAGTGTCTGCATAAGAAGGCATTTATTTAGCTGAAATTAACATTATATAAAATGGAAAATCTACCCTGATAAAATTGAAATCTGAAGTTTCTCATTTTTGCAAAATCTACCCCAGCATATATAATACATGTGCAGCTTTGGTGCAATCTAAAGCCCTGAAATTAGCCAAATATCATGTACCACATTGTTAGGTCAGTTGTTCGGTCAACACCCAAACTATGCGATATATTATATTATTCACGTATTATTAATATTGTGTCACGTTTACAAACGATTAACTTTACAGCGTTGTTTGTAGTCCGATACATCTGTCATAAACTCACTGTTACTCAGTTGCCGAGTTGACGGCAGGTGTATCGGACTACGTAGGTACGTCAAAACATCGGAAGTACAGATTAGAAGAAAAAAACACATTGAAAAACGTTCAGTTATAAAACTGATTTGTATTACTTAATATTTTATTAAATGCTCGTTACAATAACACAGATCTATATTTGACATAATTTAATAGGGAATTAGGCCTATTCGTTCATATGTATGTTTATTTCCCGCGGAAACATATCAGACTCGTTTATGACATGGGGCGTGGCTTACGAAAAAGGGCGTAGCTTAAAATCGCATTTCGCGAGATGTTACATCATGGTGGCTACGATTAAGTATTTCCCTTCACATAGCTGTCATCGCTGTTAACACATGTCAGTAGAAGGATATGTTTACTATGATTAATTATGATTCGGCTGGTGAAGATAATTATTTTAACTAATTTTAATGCTAACTATACACATCGAAACTATTATGTTGTCTAAGTTAATGGCGTCCAAGCAAAGTTGGGCCCCCGTGGTCTTTGAACGGCGAAGTATGATTGGTCCAGCGCGGTTGTCAATCACGCCGTACGGAGGGGTCAGTGTATGCTGGTTGGTGACAGACTATATCCACGTTAATTATCCTATGATTTTAAATTTTCTAAGGGATTAGATGGAAACGACACCACTAACCCACTTCCACCCCCTGAATTCGCCTATGGTACAATAATTGTCCAGTGTTGCTTATTTGCAAACCTCCATTATTGGTTGTCGTGTATGTGCAGAGCCAGCGTAGTGTGGCGTAGAGCGTAAAAATCGCTCTGAAAGTGCTCAGATCGTGCATCCTAGCCACATCACGCCTCCCTTATGTCATAGTCTGTCACTGCCAATGTATATACATAGAAACCGATTACTGCCGACATACGCGCCGCTACTGCTACAAAAAATACATTTGAAAAAATATATACTACTCAAAAGAATTTAAGGGTCAGACGATATTTTCTACATTATTTTCTGAATGTCAATTATATTAGCTAGACCATAATGTCACGCATGGTATTGTTCCATTTTGACGAAAGTGGGTCTAAGCAACCCATAAATGAATTAAAATCCACTGTCATTGACACTGTCGACTAGTTCTAATGGCGAAAACATGCTTACTTTTGCACGTAAATTAGGGCGAAAGCGAAAGGTCTGCTAAGTGCCCATAACTTGCTTTTTCACAAAGCGCTTCATTTGCACGCTTTGCATGTGTATTCCATGTTCCGTATAATTAGAGCTTGCGTTCGTGTACGGTGCACACTCCAAATTCGACAATGGTACGACGTCAACTGACTATCGAAGATCGAGGAAGGGCTATTGCTTGGCTTCAGGATGGCAATACGCAAAGAAATGTTGCTCTGAGACTTGGTGTCAGTCAGAGTGTCGTTGGCCGACTGTGGCAACGGTACCAAGCAACGAATTCTGTTCGAAATCGTCCACGTTCGGGAAGACCCCGAAGCACTACAAATAGAGAGGACCGCTACATCACCAATATGGCTCTACGTCAACGCACAACCACTGCACGCCGATTACGTGACAATCTGCGGACTGCGACTGGAACTCGAGTGTCTGATCAAACCATACGCAATCGTCTGAGAGCCAATAATCTACGCTGCCGTCGCCAGGCTGTTCGACCACCACTCCTACCACGTCACAGAACGGCCAGACGTCACTGATGCACTCTTCATCTGCTGTGGCAACGTGTTCAGTGGGGTCGAGTGATGTTCACTGATGAGTCCAGGTTTAGTCTCCAGTTCAACGACGGTCGGGTTCGTGTCTACAGACGTCCTGGGGAGCGCTTCGCTGACGTTAACGTTAGACAACGTCACCGGTCGGTGGTGGCAGCGTCATGGTGTGGAGCGGCATCTCTATCTACCACAGGACCCCCCTCTATGTGGTGGATGGCAATCTGAATGGAATCCGCTATCTGAATGAGATTATCCGGCCGTTGGTTCTCCCAGGCCTTCAGCAGATTGGCGGTGGGGCAGTTCTGCAGGATGACAATGCCAGACCCCACCGCGCCAGGGTGGTAACGGACTTTCTCAGACAACAAGGTATCGCCAGGATGGATTGGCCAGCATATTCGCCTGACTTGGCCCCAATAGAGCACGCCTGGGACGAATTAGGCAGGAGAGTTCGGGATAACCATGCCCCTCCGGCCAACCTTCATGATCTGGGTCAACTTCTTATGGCAGAGTGGCAGGCCATTCCCCAAGAGTTCTTCAGACGTCTGATCAACAGCATGAGGCAACGATGTGTCGAGTGTATTCGCGCCAGGGGTGGATTCACACACTATTAAACGAATGTTCTAATGTGTAAAATCCATGTTTGACAACCTTCAACTTTGACAGCATGTCATGTGACTTTCTTGTATACAGTGACGTTTATTTGTGTGTTTTTTGTAAATATGGAACAATAAATTAAATTTTTGGTGTAGTTTACATCATCAATCTAATACACTCTGAAACTTATTTGGTTATAAATTTTTGACCCTTAAATTCTTTTGAGTAGTAAAAGGCTGAAAAATAATTATTATTAAATGATAATAATAGAAATGTGATTAATGTTAGTGAAAATATTTCGAAAAAAAAATAATGTTCGGGTGTGTGTGTGTGTGTGTGACGTGTCTTCTTCTTTTTTTTTTGGGGGGGGGGGGGGGTTTGGTGGTGATTCTTGATTTAAGCTGAGTAACAATAAAAATATATTGGCAAAACATAAAAGGCTGATTTTTTTTTAAATGATTAAATTAATTAAATAAATAAATAATAATAATAATAATAATAATAATACAAATGTGATTATTGCATGCCACTGTAAATATAGATACTGTTACGTCATTTTTCAATGTTATCCGTTTTCAATGTTATTGTTTTTGTTTTATTTATGTTTTGATTTGCCTGCCAGTTATGCTTACAATCGTGTACAACAATGTCTTCATTCTAATATGCTGGACATCTAGGCCCTATCTATCTTGAAAAATTGACATGCAAGACCAACATAAACATGTTTATACAAATACTAATGTTACAGTTACTAGGTCGGTGTTTTTAGGATAAATTATTTTTGCTGTTATTACAGCAAAATTAGCAATTTTGCAATTTAGCATGTTTATAATACAATTTAATGCACATATAAAATTAATTTGAAGTTTTGAAACGAAATATCTTGTAAAACAGGCGCCTGTGCAGGAAATTGTGTAGAGGTCTAGACTGTGGGTAGCAAATGTTTGTGTGTGTGTGTTGGGGCGGTGGGGGTCGGGTCATGTTTCCCTGGAAAATACATTAAAAAAGAACAATATAGCATGTGGGGGAGGGTACTGTGTGCTGATCGGAATATTACCTAAAATATAATAAAATTTTTTTAATTTAACTATTAAAATTGTGTTACTGTCACACACAATTCTTTATAAAAACTGTAGGTGTGTTTCTATGAAGTTATGCTAATTAATGTAAGGCGACATGGCAACTTTAAAAAAAGGAAGAAAATTTCCTTGCAAGAAACAACCAAAACAATGTAATTGTGGGTGAGAGCTCGCTAGCTATAATGTATTTGGGCTAGATTCACCTCCGATCTTTGACACATGGTCAGTTATAACAAAACGCTAGGCAGTGCCACCTTGAAGCGATGCATTATGGGATTGATAAAATGGCTGCCGCCATGACTGCTGAGACAACCCCAGTTAGGACGCCTTGCGCTCAAATGCACTAGGGTGAAATGACTCGAAACTTCAAAGAAAACATAGAAATAGGTTCAATTTAACAATTGAATATGTGAACTCGATGTGCCGAAGTATAGGCATATATTCAAAATCCATTTGAAGTTCAGTGTTTTTCAAAGTACATTTAAAATATCACATTTCATTATCAGTGACAAAATCGAACTTTCTCTATAATGAGCCACGTCTTAAATGTCTCAAAACACTTCTAAAAGAAGCCATTGACGTCAGACGCCGCGTTAAAGCCACACGCCCTAGTTCCATCCAGCGAAAATAAATTATAATTTTGGTTAATCTACATACCTGTAACACACTTAGATCACGTTTTTATAAAATGGAGTGAAAAAGCAGGTTTTATATAGATAAATACCATGGGAATCCCCGTGTCCCAATTGCTTGAACTAATTTTGAAAGTTAGTATTCTGATGTCACCGGTAGATGTCGCTCGAAGCACAAAAATGCCTACGTCACGACAAATTTCACAGAGTGCGCACAGACTTTGGGTGCGTTCCTTTCACCTCTCCTGGACATGTTCCAACTGTTCTGTCCTGGACAGCGAAAGGAATGAGTTTGGAACAGGAAGTTACTTTACGAACATGGGTGCTTCTGTTTAGGAAATGGCTGCTGCAGCAATCATGATACTTGAATCGGAATAAGACGACACTGACCATGTTGACTATACTACAGTGTTTGAAATCATAAATTTTATATATTTTGTATAAACCGCAATTAGCCTACATTCGCTATTCGGAACCGGGTACTAGTGCCTAACCTATTGTTATTAGCAATTAGATGCACCATTTATTATTGGTGGTGGTGGTAGTAGTGGTAGTGGTGGTAGTAGTAGCAGCAGTAGTAGTAGTAGTGGTGGTAGTAGTAGCAGCAGTAGTAGTAGTAGTAGTAGGTAGTAGTAGTAGTAGTAGTAGTAGTAGTAGTAGTAGTAGTAGTAGTAGTAGTAGTCGTCGTCGTCGTCGTCAGGGGTGGAGAGGCACTTCTCTCCCCAGGACGAAAATGTAAGATTTATTTTTCCTACTCTATTTAAATAAAGGTAATAATATAGCTTGTGTCCCCCACCCCAACCCCCAAGGTTGTATCCCCTCTCCAGATATCGTAAGACTTAGCAAAATTATTGGTTTTAAGGGTTTGTAACGTTTTGTATTGAGATACTTACTTGTCTGAACTTTATTGTTAATGAAAATGTTCACGAACTGTGAAGAAAAACCTCACAAATGAACAAGCAAACGGCAACAAATCGGATGTTGTTTGCGCGAACCGTGCACGAGAAAACAAACCGAACCAAAATGATAACAGTCACGTGGTATACCAACGTCTGTGACATTGAAATGGGAATATCCCCTCTCAGAGGCACGTGCCTTTTTAAGAAATACGAAAAATGAATTTTGTAGTATTACAAACACCAGTATTACCATTTACCAGGATTACCAAAAAAACACTTCAGGTGAATGGAAATGTATATTCTAAATAATAAACGGTAAGTAAAGTGCAATTTTATTTGTGAAAAAAATGGGTTTAATAGCGAAAAACAACGGCGTAATGGTTAACAACTAGGGCGTGTCCCTTTAAGACAAAATTATCATGTGACACTATCAGCTGTAAAAATGGCCGCGACGTCATACTTTTTACGCGACGTCATTGACAGCTCTCTTGAAAATCGTTATTGGTATAGTTTTAACCGAATTACAAATTAAATAATTATATCTGTTGGAAAGACAATAAAACGCTGTGTATGTACATGTATTTAATATCACTGTCTTTCATTGGGAAGCTGTAATATTGGTGTTGAAAAGTGAGACATAGACTCGACAAATACCGATTAACATAAACTCGATAAATATTGAGTAACATAGGTTTGGTTGATATTTTTCATATTAAAAAACACTACAAAAAAAACAAAAAAACAACAACAACAAAACCACGTTAAATCGGATATCTCAAACAAAACATCATATATATTTTGAATTGAATAGTGTATATATATTAAAAAAATCACAAAATTAAAAAAAAAAAGGGACAGACATTCAATATCGCTATGTTTTCTGGTTGAAGGCCAGAAACACTTATTAGTGTTTCTGGCCTTCAACCAGAAAACATAGCGAAGACAAAACCATTGTAACTTTTCCTCGGTGATGATTGTTGTGGATTGGAAGTATTCTGGTGTGTAACAGCAGGAAATGGCGCTCAGCAGGTCAGGTCATAGGGTTTTACGAGCACATTCAGAACAAGCTGTTGTAGCGCACGCCTGTCCTCCGTCCATGACAGGAAAGGTGGGGGGGGGGGGGGAGGGACCGCCTGCGCTGGCAGGTGCAAGGGAGTTCAGCGTGGTTTCACGTCCTTTTATACGAACAGTGAATGTCTGTCATTGGTCGAGTTTTACAGTTACAATTTGGGTGTGGGTGTTAAAACTGTTGCGTCATTTGCTTCAAGAAACAATCGTTATACATTCTCATCGTCACGGTGCTGATGTGTGCATGGTTTCCAAAGTTTGTTGAGATATGTAAATGTTTATCATGTTATTTTCACAAAAACATATTACAGAAATGTATTTGGAGAATCAAAATTTGACGGTGCGGGCAGATGAACAGACAGACATTCAGGTGGTCAGACAGACGGTTAGTCAGACATCCATTGTCAGACAGATAGATGATGAGACAGACGAACAGGGAGACAGATGGCAGACAGACAGACATATGGACAGACAGAAATACAGTGACGGATAATGGTAATGTTGATTGTAGTGACGTTACGGATGACACAATCAAACTTGTGAAACTAAATAATACGTTGGTTACCGATCATTCTGAACATCTTGGAAGGAAGGAAGAGTTTCATTTAACGACGCGCTCAACACATTTATGTACGGTTATTTTGCGTCGGGCATATGGTTAAAGACCACACATATACTGAGGGTTGAAATCCGCTGTCGCCACTTCATGGGCTACTCTTTTCGATTGGCAGCAAGGAATATTTTATATGCACCATCCCATAGAGAGGATAACACATACCACGGCCTTTGATATACCATCTTGGATGCATCCGTTTTTATAAGAAGTAAATTTGCCTGTGTATTTGAGAAGCCATAATTGTCGAATGCATAACGCATGCGAGACATCTCAGATATGTTCGTGTTAAGGTCTTATTGTTAAATCATGTTTCATCGGAAGCCGAGTTTTATAAAATATAAAAAAGGTATTGTGTGCATATCAGATCCATTTGTACACAGATGAGTTTGTTCCCTTCTTGGAATAGCATCAAATCATCACCCAACTACCATTCCAGTTAGTGGGTTACAAGTACCTCGTACCAGTTGTACATTTTCACTGTAATTTACGACAATAAGCTAGGCTGGCGATCATAGTTACGGTAGCGATGGCAGGTATTTACGACGATGTAGTGCTAAGATCGTTTCGTGGAACGACGCCCTGGCAAACGGAAAGATTCACAGACAGACAGACAGACAGACAGAGACAGCTTGACAGACGGACAAACAAACAGAAAGACAGATAATGCTTAAGGTTTCACCCCATGTATACAAAATAAAACAAATATAAACATATAATATTATAAGACATTTCTTGCGCAATTACGAGAGCCAAGTATAGTTAAAATAGTTCAATTAGGCGTAAAAAAAAAAAAATTGTATGTTTCCGGTTTCCCGACCGACCCTAATTTTACGCTGCGACCCTAAAACATTTTGACTACCAAAAAACCAAAAAAAACAAAAAAACAAACAACAAAAAACAAACCAAACAAAACCCCAACATCTATCGCGATTTTTGCAGTCCGCAAACTAGATTCGTAACACTTCGGTTTACAAAAAAAAAAGAGAAAAAGTTCTTATCTACCTACCCTATTTTTTCCAGACCTGAAACCTGAAACACATTTTTTTTTTTTTTGGCTTTTGTACATACAAAAAAACACAAAAAAAACCCACCAACAACGAAAGAAAACAAAAGCAACAAACAGACTTTTATGTGCATAACATGCTTTTCCACATTGTATATTAAAAAACTAACATGCTTTGGCTGTTACAAACGAAAGGGTATGTTGTGATATTAAAATACAGGATTTTTCTATATGAGGTAAAACAAGGCAGGTGTGTAGATGGCAGCACAATTTGTGGCTCAAATGTCCACAGTCTTTTCTTCTGTGCTGAAGACTCGCACAGTGATGTAGTTAGCAGATGTTCCAACTCGGGTAGCGGACAAGCCACAAGTAGGGACTCCACGAGTCCAATATATTGGACTCCACGAGTCCAACATATTGGACTCCAGTACTCGAGGATCAAACTCGACCAGAACCCCGAGTACCCGACACTTATACTAGATGAGAATGAGACTAAGGAATAATGTAAAATAGCATTATGTATCTTAATTCCAGCGCTGAACATGGATACCTAATCATGCCACTGTATAGCGTTTCCACACATTCGACTTTTTGTCCCCTTCGTGTCTTATAGCCGTATAATGTAACTGGCGGATAACATATTGAAAAATGACGTAACAGTATAATTAAATGAGATTGCCCTGCTTTGCACAGACCGGCCTCGGTGGCGTCGTGGCAGGCCATCGGTCTACAGGCTGGTAGGTACTGGGTTCGGATCCCAGTCGAGGCATGGGATTTTTAATCCAGATACCGACTCCAAACCCTGAGTGAGTGCTCCGCAAGGCTCAATGGGTAGGTGTAAACCACTTGCACCGACCAGTGATCCATAACTGGTTCAACAAAGGCCATGGTTTGTGCTATCCTGCCTGTGGGAAGCGCAAATAAAAGATCCCTTGCTGCCTGTCGTAAAAAGAGTAGCCTATGTGGCGACAGCGGGTTTCCTCTAAAAACAGTGTCAGAATGACCATATGTTTGACGTCCAATAGCCGATGATAAGATAAAAAAATCAATGTGCTCTAGTGGCGTCGTTAAATAAAACAAACTTTTTGCTTTGCACAGGTACTCGAGTGCTGTAAAAGGACTTGAGTCTTGCTAAGACTCGACACGTGCCCGAGTACTCGTGGAGACCCACGCCATAAGACCGCAACCCATGCACGGTGATTCCCGGCATACTACCACCAGTAACTCGAGAGTTGGGGACATGACAACGCAACCTTCAACCGTCGAGTTGGCCAACTTCTTCTAACAGTTGACAGTTTGTGCCTAGCATTACACACAACCCAATAATATTGTCTCAAAGTATCTATTAAATTTGTCCAGTGTAATTTATTCAACCAGGTAGATCGAAGTTACATATTCGACTTTCCCCCATAACGCTAGTTGTTTATACTATTAAATTTGTAAAACGTTTACGGTATTGACCGTTATACTAGAGTCAGACTACCAACTGTCAGCACAAAGTTATCCAATTTCCTGCCGTCATGACCTCTACGACTGACCAGTTACAAGTCTGAGCGCTCTAACAACTCGATTATCGTGTATAACTCATTAGTTGTTAATATGTGCGCACCCGTCGTAAGCGGTGGACATAGGAGGATTGGTTCAGAGTCTGCCAAACAAACAAAGAGGAGGAAGGTCACCAAGAGAACATTGTTACAACCTGTCAATGATGGTCCGTGTCAGTTGGCAGTCAACAGGGTCTAAGGCTGTACAACAAGAAAACACCGGTATACGTATTGCACTTCAGGTAGTACTAAACCAAATAACATCCAGCTGGGTCAAAGATCGAGGTGTTCCTAAAGTTTGATAGAGCAGTTAATATCTCAAGTCCTGCCACTGGTGATAAATACTGAGTTTGTTGTCAAACAATTAGTGTTATCTGGGTAAAACATTCAAGCAATTTGATTTGATGTAGTGCCACTGTGTTAAGTAGCCTTATGCATGAAATATGTATGGGGTACCTTAAAAAAAGTACTGACATTTTGTGCGAAACAAGGGGTGTTGTCAAAACATGCTGTTACAGCGAAAATGAGCCATGAAAGGTACAATTTTCTTCAGTTAATACTTTGAGGCAGGGGTTGTAGTACTGATATTTATGGGTCATAGTTTGGTTGATATATTGTGTATAGTGTTTCACGGTCGCCTATGGGATTTTATTTGGAATCGCACAACATTCAGGCAATAGTGATGACACCTCTGGCTTGCAGAGTCAACCTACATGGAAAGATCACCAAGGAGTGTGACTTTGTTGTGGCTTTCGCCTCGACGAGATGGATTCAGCCAAGATCCATCAGCTTCTGGAGAGCCCGTGAGAGGTGGAATGAATAAATGAATGAACGAATGAATGAACAAATGAATGAACGAATGAATAAATGAATGAATGAACGGATGGCAGAAACCATTCAACTGGCTGACAAACAAACTTAATACAAAACCTAATTACTGTACGCTGTAAGACAGCTAATGAAAAACGCTTATAGTGCTGAGTCGCTTGTATATATTTTAAAAGCATTAGCACATTATCAAATACCGTAGTATGTGTTATACTATCGTTTTTGCTGCTTATCAATTAAAAGTGAGTTCCAATTTGGAGCTTGCCTGTTTCGCCTGTACCACTGAATGTGCATTTCGCCTGCAGGCTCTCTCCCTTTGTGTTGTGGTTGTCACCAAAATGGAGTTTTCGGCTGGCTATATATATAAAAAGTGTTTTGTTTAACGACACCACTAGAGCAGTGATTAATTAATCATCGGCTATCGGATGTCAAACATTTGGTAATTCTGACGTATAGTCATCAAACGAAACCCGTTACATTTTTCCTAATGCAGCAAGGGATCTTTTATTTCTTCCACAGACAGGCAAGCACATACCACGGCCTTTGTCCAGTTATGGTGCACTGGTTGGAACGGCGAAAACCCAATCAGCTGAATGGATCCACCGAGGTGGTTCGATCCTGCGAATCAAGCACCTCAAGCGATGTATGCGGCCTGTTATGAGATAGATTCAATCTACGACACTCTTGGTTTCTGTTCCACAACTTGTATGACGGCCATTCTGCAGAATGTCATGGTTGTTTGCGTTTAGTTCCCGTCCCAGCCAACCCTAGCAGACCCGGAAGATTGGCCGTCCCATTCTAAGATACAATAGAAAACGGGGACGACGCCATTTAGTTTTGTTTGATTTTGTTTTTGTTGCTACAATCTTAATACGTCGTCAAGTATAGTGTATAAATATAGAAGAGGGTCTCGTAAGTTGTCAAACTTGTGCCCAATTGTTTTGTTCTTTGTACAATAAAATATGTTTGCAATCAATGCAATCGTGTACCAGCCAGAATAGGGCCAATCCACAGCACTGTACCAACCATGAAGACTGATTTAACCCTAGTCAGATTTTCGCACAGCACTACACCTTCCACATCTACTGACAAGGTTTTTTTTCTTACGGGATGCATCCCATCTCGTCTCTACCAGCTCAGGGGCGTAGGCTGGGGGGTTCGGGGGTTCGGACGACCCTCCCCCTGAAGCAAATGGTCCTCTTTCAGTACTAAAACATACAGGTTTATAAATATGGAGTTTCGGGTGGTGCAAAAACAAAATAGAAAAAGGTCCACTTGGTTCATATTCGACCCATCCTCCCCCCCCCCCCCCCCCCCCCGCCCCCAGGTCCAGATGACGCTACGCCCCTGTCAGCGTCAGCTGTGCACGGTTTTAATGACACCACAAATGAACATGTAAATAGGACTTTAAGCGTTTGGACCTTCGTTCAATGTTTTATCTCAAATATATATTTTTTTCAGCCTAGTCAGTATTCAGGAGCTGCAGCTTGTTTGGTCCCATTGCATTTCTAATAACAATATAAAAGTAACAACGTGACTGACGCAAAGGTCATTTATTAATAATTAAATTTTCTTTGCGTCTATATACTTTACGGCAATCTGATTGGTCCAGAGGTACTTACTTTTTTTCGTTCATATCTCGATGAACTGGAGAAAAAAACCCCACGCCTACTACACCCCCCCCCCCCCCCCCCCCACACACACACACACACACACACACTGACTCGCACTACTTTTGTGCAACAAGCCAAGCCGGATTATTCAGGCAACCATATTTAGATATTTTGAAGAAAACATACGTAAAAGCTACAAAAGCAATAAAAAATGTATACGATAAATTAATGGAAAATGCTATAGCAGAGTAGACCTGTAGATCTATACGTATTTATTTAAAACAAAACAAAAAAACCTTTGCTAATCATGAAATGAGACTCCGTCGGTGGCCAAAGAAATTATGTAGGAAACTTCACGCCTGTAACTTACTTGTAAGCGATGTTCTACAGCTGTTGGCGAACATTAAACGGTTCCACCGACAGCATAAGTGTTAGACACGTTCCCTTCATTCACTTTCATAAAATATAAACTAAACATGAATAGGACAATTTCTTCCAATTTAACTAAATGGTCCATAAATTTGCACAGCAGCTAGAGGAAATGGCGTCGCTTATCAAAATTACGTCATTTACCAAATTACGCCATTTACAAAAAAATCACCTGATTCAAATAATAGTGAATGAACGTTTGCATTCTTACGCGACATAAGTATCAATGAAGTTTACACAAACAATACTACAGGCGTATTTAAAGCTAAACAAAATAAAATCAGTTATGTAGTGTTAAAGTATGCATATAAATTTAATTATAAGATTTGACCGCAATTATTTTTTGGTTCAGGCAAGTATGAACCGAAAAAAACGATGTGCTACGCGGGGTCATACAGTGTGAAATCTTAAATGTTAAGTGTTGTCTTAAATGACAACAAATAAACAATATATTTTATAATGCAATCATTTACGGAAATCCGTATACTTACACAATTTGCATTGTATGGTAGCAAAGATGGGGTACAAATATCGGCAATTACATTGGTAATAAAAACTATTTAAAAATGATAATATTAAAAAATAGGGCGAAATTGTCTCTCTTTTGTTAATGAAAACTCGTTTTTAGCTGCGTTGTCGGGTAAATTAAACAGATCATCAAATATTGTTAACGTGGCAGGGTCATTCATTTGCCAATTATAACCGATATTTGAAACTGACCAATGGATCGTTTTGTTATATTGATTTCTATTGTGTGAGGGGAAATTACGACACAATATTTCGTCATTAAATTCAACTACTTGACAGCAAACTATATCATCCCTAATAAGAGAGTGAGAATATTACAGTATTGTGTCTGACTACATAAATAAATGTCATTTAAACTGCTGTACATATTAAAACTGTTACATTAGTTTCGAACTGAGTGTTCGACTGCAAACATTGTTAACTACGGTAAATTGACCTTACATTTTAGGCACGACGGAAGCAAGTAGACATTGAGGGGGCTGACTGAGATTGGAGGGTTGGTTGAGATCAAGTGCACAAAGCAAAGTTTCTAGGGGGTTCGGGAGTATGCTCCCACGTGCAATTTTGAAGACTAGATGTCCTGAAATGCAAAATTTCTTGGATTATAGTAAAATTCATCTCTGTCTTATGATTTACTACCCATAATATTTTTATTCAGAATTATTGGAGGGGCTAGAACACCCCGACCCCCCTGTTTCGCCGTGCCTGCATTTAGTGTGGAAGACCCGGTGGCCGAGCGGTTAACGTCGTGGACTGTCAAATGTCATGTCAATCGGTGTAGTAGGTTCGAATCCTGTCAATTGATGCTATACTTTTTTATCTATTAGGGGCCGTTCACATATTACGTAACGCTATTTTGTGACGTCCCATAACGCTAAACCAAACACCAACAAAATATTACGGTAACTCGATGGGGCGAGACGTAGCCCAGTGGTAACGCGCTCGCTTGATGCTTGGTCGGCGGAAATCCCTAACCCTAACCCCCGTCAGTGGGCCTATTCGGCTATGTTTTCGTCCCAGCCAGTGCACAACGACTGCTATATCAAAAGCCGTGGTATGTGCTATCCTGTCTGTGGGATGGTGGATATAAAAGATCCCTAGCTACTGATGGAAACATGTCGCAGATTTCACCTCTGAGACTTAATGTCGAAATTACCAAATGTTTGACATCCAATGTGCTCTAGTGGTGTCGTTAAACAAAACAATTGTTTTTCAACTCGATATTATATACAATGGCATGTAGGTCCAGCTGCAACTTCCTACGTCAAACGTTACCGCCGTGCTAAAGTGTTTATATAAAAAAAGAAAATAAAGATGATTTTAGTTATTAAAAAAATGCGTTACCGTACGCTGTTCAGTACATCCATTCACCCGCTGTAACGCTCGCTAACGTTTGGACCTACACCCTCCCAACCCCTCGAGCGTTAAGTAATATTTGAATGATCCCTAATATTTACTAGGTCGACGTTTCTCCTGGTAGACTATTAGTCCCTGAATGTGTTTTTATTGTTGCATTGTGTAATAAAATGTTATACTGGTTACCACAAGTTAAGGGCCACACGGACACTGCGTCTGACAGGGGTGACCCATTCGCTGTGCCAGTACTCGTGGCAGGGAAACGATCTAGCATGGATAACGGAATGACTCACTTGTACGCATCTCGCTACTTGTCTCATGGATGACGGAATGGCTCACTTGTACGCATCTCGCTACTTGTCTCATGGATGACGGAATGGCTCACTTGTACGCATCTCGCTACTTGTCTCATGGATGACGGAATGGTTCACTTGCACGCATCTCGCTACTTGTCTCATGGATGACGGAATGGCTCACTTGCACGCATCTCGCTACTTGTCTCATGGATGACGGAATGGGTCACTTGCACGCATCTCGCTACTTGTCTCATGGATGACGGAATGGCTCACTTGCACGCATCTCGCTACTTGTCTCATGAATGACGGAATGGCTCACTTGTACGCATCTTGCTACTTGACTCATGGATGACGGAATGGCTCACTTGTACGCATCTTGCTACTTGTCTCATGGGTGACGGAATGGCTCGCATCGCGCTACTTAACTCATGGATGACGGAATGGCTCACTTGTACGCATCTCGCTACTTGTCTCGTGGATGACGGAATGGCTCACTTGTACGCATCTCGCTACTTGTCTCATGGATGACGGAATGGCTCATTTGTACGTATCTCGCTACTTGTCTCGTGGATGACGGAATGGCTCAGTTGCACGCATCTCGCTACTTGTCTCATGGGTGACGGAATGGCTCACTTTTCAGGCATCTCGCTACTTGTCTCATGGATGACGGAATGGTTCACTTGCACGCATCTCGCTACTTGTCTGATGTGTGACGGAATGGTTCACTTGCAGGCATCTCGCTACTTGTCTCATGGATGACGGAATGGCTCACTTGTACGCATCTCGCTACTTGTCTCATGGATGACGGAATGGCTCACGCATCTCGCTACTTGTCTCATGGGTGACGGAATGGTTCACTTGCAGGCATCTCGCTACTTGTCTCATGGATGACGGAATGGCTCACTTGTACGCATCTCGCTACTTGTCTCATGGATGACAGAATGGCTCATTTGTAAGCATCTCGCTACTTGTCTCATGGGTGACGGAATGGTTCACTTGCAGGCATCTCGCTACTTGTCTCATGGATGACGGAATGGCTCACTTTGCAGGCATCTCGCTACTTGTCTCATGGATGACGGAATTACTCACTTGTACGGCTCTCTCTACTTGTCTCATGGATGACGGAATGGCTTACTTGTACGCATCTCGCTACTTGTCTCATGGATGACGGAATGGCTCACTTTGCAGGCATCTCGCTACTTGTCTCATGGATGACGGAATGGCTCACTTTGCAGGCATCTCGCTACTTGCCTCATGGATGACGGAATGGCTCACTTGTACGCATCTCGCTACTTGTCTCATGGATGACGGAATGGCCCACTTGCACGCATCTCGCTACTTGTCTCATGGATGACGGAATGGTTCACTTGGACGCATCTCGCTACTTGTCTCATGGATGACGGAATGGTTTACTTGCACGCATCTCGCTACTTGTCTCATGGATGACGGAATGGCTTACTTTGCAGGCATCTCTCTACTTGTCTCATGGATGACGGAATGGCTCACTTGTACGCATCTTGCTGCTTGTCTCGTGGATGACGGAATGGCTCACTTGTACGCATCTCGCTACTTGTCTCATGGATGACGGAATGGGTCACTTTGCAGGCATCTCGCTACTTGTCTCATGGATGACGGAATGGCTCACTTGTACGCATCTTGCTACTTGTCTCATGGATGACGGAATGGCTCGCATCGCGCTACTTGTCTCGTGGATGACGGAATGGCTCACTTGTACGCATCTCGCTACTTGTCTCATGGATGACGGAATGGCTCACTTGTACGCATCTCGCTACTTGTCTCATGGATGACGGAATGGCTCACTTGTACGCATCTCGCTACTTGTCTCATGGATGACGGAATGGGTCACTTGCACGCATCTCGCTACTTGTCTCATGGATGACGGAATGGCTCACTTGCACGCATCTCGCTACTTGTCTCATGAATGACGGAATGGCTCACTTGTACGCATCTTGCTACTTGACTCATGGATGACGGAATGGCTCACTTGTACGCATCTTGCTACTTGTCTCATGGGTGACGGAATGGCTCGCATCGCGCTACTTAACTCATGGATGACGGAATGGCTCACTTGTACGCATCTCGCTACTTGTCTCGTGGATGACGGAATGGCTCACTTGTACGCATCTCGCTACTTGTCTCATGGATGACGGAATGGCTCATTTGTACGTATCTCGCTACTTGTCTCGTGGATGACGGAATGGCTCAGTTGCACGCATCTCGCTACTTGTCTCATGGATATGCTATCATTCAGATATGGCAGGGCTCGACCACAGTCCTAAATGCTCAGTTTAGGTGTTGGTGGTATGGCTATCCGAAGCTAGATTGCAAAGAAATGTGTACCATCCCAAGATGAACAGTGTTAAAATGTGCACCATGCAGTTCCATGCAGGTATATATATATATATATATATATATATATATATATATATATATATATATATATATATATATATATATATATTCTTTGTTCCTCTTGTAGAGAGTTCGAACAGTACAGATTATCATACATACAAAATACATAAAAGACAATGCACAATGATTAATGGATAATACATAGTACTTTGACTTTGGAAAGTACTTGATTCTGATTGGCCAGTCACCTTAAATCCTAGGTGATTAATCATGGAGAACCACCTAATATTTAATTAGGTCGCTTTACTCGCGTATGAATACAACGCGGTATTTACAAACATGTCAGCCGAACAAAGGGGTACATTTGACATCGGTACGCTTCAGGAAGTTTTTGATATATATCCAGACTGGTTTGAAGAAGAAATTTATGTAGAGTTGCCAAAACAAGAAAAGAATGAAAGTAAGTACACAAACTACAGTTTTAACAAGAAGAAATGGCAAAATAACTACATAATACTGTAGCCTAGTTATAGCAGACGATCGAATTTTGTTACTTTTCGCACCCTTGTTTTGGCTTCGTACACAGTAAATAAAACACATCCAACGGTAATATTTTTATATGACAAAAGGTACTTTTTATTTCTTTCATCTTTTGAAACTTAAAATTAATATTTTCTACAGAATTATGAAAAAGTTAAAAATACCAACCTGTAAACAGTGTTGTCTGCTTGTTATAAAAATTTGACAGAGGTTAAGGTTAGTAGACCAGTTTTTATTTTTATGTGGCGAAACATTGTAATAATATAGCTAATTTTGAATTTGAATGACGTCAATGTTTCAATGACGTCAATTTGAATCTCTTTACAATAACCATACACTGGGAACATGACGTTTCCGTTTTAAGAATGCTGGAAAAATTCCAATGCAAAATTGCTACTGAAATTTTTTTGTTTGAACATAACTAATGCAGCTGAACGTGTTTGAAGAAAATCTTGTGATTAAACAAATTGTACCTTTTACGAAATATGGATTTCATGTAAAATTACGGTAAGATATGCTATATTTATTGTGTACAAACCCAAAACAAGGATTGGAAAAGTGA
Organism: Gigantopelta aegis; assembly: GCF_016097555.1. NCBI lineage: Eukaryota > Metazoa > Mollusca > Gastropoda > Neomphalida > Peltospiridae > Gigantopelta > Gigantopelta aegis. The sequence goes on from NC_054711.1 coordinate 128,913, forward strand.
CTGTCGTCGACCTTACAAAATGAAAACGAAAATGACAGAATATCATGCGTATCAATAATATTTGAAATGGTGGGGCCCAAACAATTGTTTCTATATCTTTAAATATATAGAGAGAAAAGACAAAAGAAAATGGAACAGTATAGTTTGACCAAGTGTGGGGGCGGTTCTCGAAGCACCCCTCCCCCCCCCCCCCTCCCGAGCGGCTCGTGTATATTCCCTATTTTCGTAAATTTGTTAAACTTCGAACTTACAAAATTAAACATACGTAATTGATTGAATTTTTTTGTTCACTTTTAAAACTTTAAAATATTTAAATATTTTGGTATAAATTGATCTATACATTTCCCCAATCCTTTGAATATCTCACAAAATATAAGGGGCTGGGATGTTTGGATTTTTTTCAAATTGATGACAGTAATGTTGTGATAAATAATTATTTTCAGAATTAAGACTACATTAAACGTTGCAGCTTGGTCAACTTTTAGGAGGGGTGTGGGGTGGTTTATTAAATTTCAAACAAACGTGTTATTTATTCTTGTTTATGAATTTTCCTTTACATCTTTTAATACAATAGACAAGATTAAATATTTGTTCCGTTCTACGACCGTATGTATTTATTTATTATGTTTTTATACTGTCAACAGGTGTTGACATTTCAACATTATCCACATAAACAAAGTGGAACTATCCTGCCTGTACACTCCTATTCCCTCCGCGTATTAAAAATAGTTCCAATTTTGAATACGTTTTAATCATGGTAGAATGGAGATACACATACTCTCATTTCATTTTCGAGGTAGGTTATCGTGGATTTAACACCACTAAATGTTACATTTAAAACCTCACGTTAACGCGTTCTGTTTTAAATGACATTTAGCAGTGTTAAATCCACGATAACCTACCTCGAAAATGAAACCAGAATATGTTTATCTCCTAAATACATGATACGTTATATACAGTGGCATTGGAATAAACGAGAATTACATTAAAAGGGTTGTTGGTTGATCAGAATCACGCAATCACGCTCATATAAATCACTCGCCACGCTGCCATTCTCTCTCTCTCTCTCTCTCTCTCTCTCTCTCTCTCTCTCTCTCTCTCTCTCTTTCTCTCTCTCTCTCACACACACACACACACACACACTTGCACAAGAACAGACAGTCGTGACTGTCTACAGTATATTGGCCTTCATATTGTTTATGTAATATATTTGCGTTATTTTATAAATGAAATTTATGACAGTTTCACTATATAACATAGTTGATTCAGCATCAATATTTATTGGGGGGTTGCAGGACAGGAGTTTTGTAATAAAAGTATCATCAGGGCAGTTAAGTAATTCTACATGGACAAATATCAAGAAGCATTGTCCAGAATGTATCTCTTGTTGTTGTTAAGTATGAACAACTAGTCATGACGTGTGTAAAAAGATCAGAATAGTTACTATTACATAACGTGCAAATACCTTGTACCGAGTTTGGTCTCCATGTAACACATGCATTTATCACGTGATTTGCTTGCTCCTTTAGTGATGGATTTGACCGTGCAACTGACCAAGCTCTATGCACTTAGAAAATGTGTTGTATCGGGGTTTAAAGAAATTCGTAACTGCCAGTTAGTTTCCTCAAATTCTAAAACATGTTTTCTTACAATTTTATTCCAAATATGCTTACTAGGGAATACTGATGTTAGAAAAAATTCGTTGAGGTAATGCAGTAGATTATATTTACGAAGAAGTGTGTATATATCCGCTGCAAAGCCAATATTTGAACGAACACACCGATTTTTAAAACGTAGTAGTCGAGTGATTGCTCGAGTGAGTCCACACGGGGCATCGCAAAAGATGTCCTAACTTGTATAATTTGTTTCTATCTACATGTCCTTCAAGGGATATACTGCCAAGACGTACAAGACAAAAATCGGTTCGTGTTCTTTTAGGAAGACCCTGGATAATCTTTATTACAAATCTATATGCTCTTTCTAACGCCAATACTTCATTTGTATTTAAATTATTCCATAATTCACTACCGTACAAGGCTTTTGATAGGCACAGCGAATGAACTAGCTTGACGCTAGTTACAGGAGTAATTCCACGGCAGTGACAACCAGCTTGATCTAGAGACATGGCGGTGGATTTTATAGTTTTGCAAGTCTCGAGTGTTCTGTTCCAGTTATTTAAAGACCTTTGTAATTTAATGCCAACATGTTTTATGGTTGTTGAACATGGCAATTCCTTTCCATACAGAATACGTTTTGTATCCGGATCCTTACATAAATCAACAGCTTGTGTTTTAGAAGCAGAGAATGTAAAACGCCATTTAGCGCTATATCGCTCACATATTGAAATCATATTTTGCATATCACTTGGAGTAGGAGAAAATAATAGAAATCTGCTTTAGTTGTGCAAGAAATTGATTTAAAGTATTCAGCAATTCATTAATAAACAATACATACAATTTGTGGGATAGTATGCTTCCTTGACACAATCCTCTTTTCAAAGGAAAGTGTGAAGAGAAACTATTGTTTACCAAGACCTGTAGTTTACAGTTTGAATAGACTGCTTTTAAAGTAAGCCACACTTTGGGGGATATACCAGTTTTAGAAAGTTTCCACAAGAGACCAGAGTGCCAGACAGTTTCAAAGGCACTATCTAGAAAGGTAACAATTACTCCGTTGCCTCTTTCTCTATAGCGATTGATAGTTTCTTGTAGAATGAACGAAGTGTCAGTGCTAGAAAGGCCTTTCTGAAAACCACATTGGTGAATATTAGGAAACCTTTTTGAAGAGTTCAGTTCTGGTATTAACGTTTCCAGCACTCTTTCAAAAAATTTAAAGATTACAGATAGAAGTGCGATACCTCTATAAGAGTCTCTGTTGGATTTCGACTTACTTTGACCTTTAAATAAACATACTAAAACCCTTGAATTCCAACCTTCTGGAATGTGTCCACTGTTTATTACCAAGGAAAATAACCGAGAAAGGCAAAAGTAAAGATAAGAACCTCCATATTTGAAGTGTACACAGAATATTTTGTCTGGCCCACAAGACTTGCTATTCGGTAGCTTAGAGCAGATTTTGCTAACACGAATGGGGGAAATATCAGCACTATCTTTACTTGTAGTGGCAGCTAGCTTAAATTCTGAAACTTTCTTTTCAATAGTTGATTTAAAATTGTCATCGAAATGTTCATCTTCTGTGTTGCTAAATACTCAACTACAATGTTCTGCCATAGAACTACAAATTTCTTGTGGTTGTGTTTTTGTTGTATTGTTGACCTTTAAAGACATAATATAGCTACTTTTTTTTCTTATTTCTGAGTTTTGTCCATAATATTTTGTGATCTGTCTCACAATCTTTATTCAAGGAGCTATAGAAGTCGCGTTCATAGTTTAAATAAGCTTCATTTAATTTCGTGCGGAATAAATCTTTTGCCCTTTTATAAAATCTGTACATATGATATTGAAAACAGCGGGGCCTACCGGCTACTATCCACAATCGCGTATAATGTGACATAGCTTTGTGGCATTCCTTGACTGTTTTAGACCAGTAGGTTTTACACGCTTTTTAAACCTTGAATAAGGAATTGTTTCTTTGGCTGCCTGATTTAATGTATGGACTATATCTAAGTGGAAGCGCTCAATATCTGCTTTATTTGCATCGTTATTGGGTATGTGTATTGGCGACAGCATGTGGGACACGGCAAAAGTATAGTCCGACAATGTATTTGTTCACCTAGCCTTTTCCCCATGATGGTTTTTCGGGCACTGTGGCTACTTTATTAGTTATATTGTTTATCTTTGCTGTACATATTATGGGTTTATGGTCTGATAATGAGAGCACATGATCATCTTTAACTAGAGCATTACTTGTATAAGGAATTAACTCTTCGGGTACTATAATATGATCGATTGCAGATATCGGGCCACCTGCGTAAGCTTCGAAGGTGTAGGGAGGACCTTTACAGAATTCCTGAACGTGGACCGATACAAGACTATTTCTAAGAAGAAATGCGTGACATAGATCACTTCTTTTCGGTCACCTATTATATAAACAATACCTTTTGCACTATAGGCAATATACAGTTCTTCTACACTGTTTAAATATTCGTTAAATAAACCATGAGACAAGTTAGACACAGGCAAATATACACAAAATATGTGTCACCGAGCACAATTTCCACTCCGACTATTCTATGACAGTCTACTTCAATTGCGTTACAGCAGTGCCTTTTAACGATATGGGAAAGCGCAGATACGCATTTCAAGTGGATGGGGCGAGATATAGCCCGATGGTAAAGCGCTCGATTGATGCGCGGTCGGTCTGAGATCGATCCCCATCGGTGGGCCCATTCGGACTATTTCTTGTTCCAGCCAGTGCACCACGACTGGTATATCAAAGGCCGTGGTATATTCTATCCTGTCTGTGGGGTGGTACATATAAAAGGTCCCTTGCTACTTATGGAAAAATGTAGCGGGTTTCCTCTCTGAGACTTAATGCCGAAATTACCAAATGTTTGACATCCAATAGCCGACGATTAACAAATCACGTTAACACGTGCACCATGTAGTTTCATGCAGGTGCCCTGCTTAGTCAGAAAAAAGGTTTTAAAAAATCAAACAAACTTGGACTTTTTTATGCATTTATCATACGCTTTCTATCTTCTGCCAGGCAATCTCAAATGGTTTTGTTTGTTTGTTTGTTTGGTTTGGTTTTGTTTTTGTTTTTTTGTTTTTTTGTCTGTAACAAATTTTGATTACCTAAATAAAACAACTGATAGTGGCCCTTAATTTGACTAGTATATTAGCAACTTGTTATACTATATATTAGTCCAGTCCAAATTTCTCAAAATGTTAATCCTTTAGGCATTTTGTGTTAAAAGTAATCACACAAACTTTGTAACTTAAGTCAAAGGTGCTTATTTCAAATATGCTGTTTGCCCAGCTGGATTTTGAGGTTTTAACCCTCACATTTCCAAAATAAAATGACGGCTATTCAAGACATTCCAACTACACATTTTGGCAATATGACTTGTAGTTAATATGTGACATGGTTTAAAGGTTGGATAAAACATTAAAACTATAATGAACATGTAATATATTCAGAATGTTTTTTTTTTTTTGTTGCCCATTCCAATTTTGAGTTTTAACCCCTAAACGTAAAACATTGCGGCTATAGAACTCATTCTAAATATACCATTCTAAAATTATGACTGACACTTAACATGTTACATAATATTTAAGAGTTGCACAACATGTTTAAACCATAATATGTATGTCATAAATTCAGAAAAGGATGTTTGTCTAACTAAAGTTTTGGTTTTAATCCCTAAAAAGTAAAAACAAAATGGCGGCTATACAACACATTCCAAATTAAGTTAATATTTGGCATAATGTTGAAAGCGAGAAAACACATTTGCGGTATTAAAATGATAATTTAGAATTGTTGGTTTCATAAATAGTGTCTGACAGACTCAAATATGAATTTTCAACCACAAAAACTTGCGAATGTGTCATTTTTCACTTGCACAGTGGGGAGCTGGCGAACTGTACACTAATTCTCGTATTAAAAGTTATTGCAGTAACTTGGAATTAAACTGCAACTTGAACCAGTGTATCGTAAAACCTTCATAACCCCCACTTATAAGTTTAATAATTTCACTGCATTCGATGTGACTATCACTGCATTTGCATAATCCTATAGAATGTAGACCTTATTTCTACAACTGTATCGCTAGATGAAACATTCTTTGGTGCATTACCATGATATTACTTCAGAACTCACTTGTGAGGTGGTCGGAAAATACATACATTTTAGTACAAGACACCCACCAACAAATGTTCATCCCATATCTGTTTCCTTGGCAGGTTGTGGACTGGAGCAGATCATAGCCTGATAATAAACATTGTGGTTGGTAATGCTTTTTGGGGATTGAGATTTGAAGAACAGCCCAACATAAGCTTTGTCGTTCGTATGTGTCTATATCGGAGAGATTGTACAACCTGCAGATTAATGTATCTGTAGATTTTGTAATTTCATCGGTAAGCTCACCCATTGCCAGATGTTGCAGTAAATCCTAATAAACTCCAAACACTTTCCATACCGCTGTCTTGCCATGACCTAGAATTTGTGATACACTGTCACATCCTGCAGTTACATGGAAAGATTGGAATGTTTTTTTTTATGGTAATTGCTTATGAACGTAAAGTTTATTTTGTTTAACGACACCACTAGAGCATACCATACAGATACATTTTGTTAATCATCGGGTATTTTATGTCCAACAGTTGGTAATTCTGACATAGTGTTAACGAAGAAACCCACTTCATTGTTCCATTAGTAGCAAGTAATCTTGTATATGCACTTATCGCAAAGACAGGATATTGATGAGGATCGGTCCCAGAGGAGCACACATCAGGTGAGCGCTTTACCACTGGGTTATGTCTCGCCCATGAAGTTCATTGACTTGAACGTATTTGGACTTTTTTGATGTTCCTGCTTTCATCAAAAGTCTGGCACAGTGTACTTTACCAAAATGATCAAGCTTTAAGAAGAATATATCTGTGTGAAAACAGATACCACAGATGTGTCAGTATTGGTATGAATAATGAACAGCATGAATTGCGTGTCTGCATCTTCATAATTGACTTCAAATAGTGATGTAACAATCTGTGGATCTTATAAATTCACCTCTGTGACTTCCTTGAAGTATACGTTTGTCAAATAACATCTCTGGTAGATATTGCTTGTTCTTTTCTCAATGACAAAACGTTTGTTGGATTGCTTGGAAGTGAATCATGTCGAGAGTTACGAGTTCGTTTGTGTTTGATGTAAGCTTTCATGGAATGTCTCTTATAGCTGTCAAAAGTCACACCAATTCTGCTAAAATGTTCAACAAAGCATATCACTGACTTCACAAAATGTCCGCAAGAACAATGTATTGCCTGTATGCAAGCTTCTATTCATCGCAGGAAGTGCCACTGGTACTGGCAGTAGTTCCAAATTACCAGATCATCATGCTTTATAGGCAGTGATGCGTGCTTATATCATACATTTATTTCTGCGTTAATCGCTATATGACAGTCTATGGGTTGCCTTTTCGCAACATACAGTTATGCAAATGTGACTGCTTTGGTCTTATGCACCGACATATTGATCAACCTGTGTTGGTCATTCGGGTCGTCCAAAAAGAAGTTGCTCAACAAACATGTCCAACTCTTCCTGGTCAATTATTTCTGCACCAAAAAGCGATTGTTGAATCTTTCCATTTAACAAATCTTTAATGCAGATATTCTGCAACACCAACGTTGAACATTTCCATTCGTTGAGTTTAAATATGGCCTCTTGGTATAGGTTACAAGACTGAATCGATTTGTACAATGCTGAAGTTGTTCGGGGTTAGGGCTACAATTTCACCACCTTTTTTCAAAAAAACATTTAACCAATCCTAACTTCGAGATCTACTTGGTCAAGTTGTGGTTGATTCCTTTGACCAGAACATTTCCGTTGTAAACTTCTTGAAAGATTTCGTTAACAGATATTGCATTTCTGCCTCATCTAGCCTAGTGTGTATGGTCAGATGTGAAGACAAATGGAAACATCCTTCAGAAGCAATACATGTATAATAATGTGTGCCGATCCCTAATGTACAGCATGAGAATGTATACCATTTCCATACACTGCCACCAAAATGGCATTTGGGTTGTTTTGAGATGAACAAATGCAACTATATGCTTGTGGAATAGTTTAGTTGATAGAATGGTGACAAATTCATCAAAGTGATCATGTTATTATGTAGTATTTGACAGGTTTACTTTCAGAGCAGCTACGTGTTCTAGGTATTTACCAAGTTGTGGAAGAAATACTTGCCATGATGCCTGTTGTAGTATGCTATTGTGCATCCTGGTAGAGCATGCATAACCTAATCGGCTGCATTGATTCCTAGAATATCAGTTTGAATCAACACACTGTATATGTGTTGTTAGAAACCTAGAACATTCATAGCACCCCCACCCCCTACACAAACACCACCACCACCACTACACACAGAACAGACCAAAGATAGAACTGGAAAATATTTGTGTTTATATTCAGTAGTTCCATGTGCAATTACCCCTATACTTCACTTAATTTTAAACAAATGGCAAACTGTTTGCATTCATCCTTCCATTCTTAATTTTACTTAAGGGAAAAAAAAAAAAAAACAAAAATGTTTTATTTAATGACGCACTCAACACATTTTATTTACGGTTATATGGCGCCGGACATATGGTTAAGGACCACACATGTATTGAAATAGGAAACCCGCTGTCGCCACTTCATGGGCTACTCTTTTCGATTAGCAGCAAGGGATCTTTTATATGCACCATCCCACATACAGGGCAGTGCATACCACGGCCTTTGATATACCAGTTGTGGTGCACTGGCTGGAACGAGAAATAGCCCAATGGGGCCACCGACGGGGATCGATCCCAGACCGACCGCTGTGCCACTGGGCTACGTCCCGTCAGTTTTACTTAAGGTTGAAATGAACAGTGGGAATTTGTAAAAAGCCGTCAATTTCTTTTTCACATTTTGGGATTGTAGCTCACATTAGAGCTTGGGAACCATTTTTAGATGAATTTAGCACTTTCATATTATAGGTAATATTGAGTTTTCCCCATGTATACCTTGGCTGTATAATAGGTTCATTACTAATTATAGGTCGAGTATGTGCAAATATTGTACAGCCGCCATTTTATTATTTGGAATTGGGGGTGGGGGTGGGGTTATGGTGGTGATGAGGAAAAACTTTTATTGCATTGGTGAATCTAAATCGTGTTTAAATAGTTATTTTCCAACCTTTGGCTAACTTGTAAAAAGTGTTCACTATTAGTTATAATGTAAAACACTGCGTTTAAAATATTCTGCATGGCGGCCATTTTGTTTTGAATTTTTGGGGGTTAAAAACAAAAAATGCCTACACCGCCTTTTGAGAAATTTCGACTACACATATTAACATTTTAATAATATTACGAGTCCCTCAAAGAAATCGTATCTCGAAAGTGTAAAAGTGTATGAATACACAAAAATGGCATAATTTAACGTAGCGTAAACTCTATTAACGTGCCTCTATCCAATTAAGGTTCAGGCACGTCTCTCCCACACCCAGTCTAAAATGTTTTTGTTTTTATATATAGCGACCAGTTAACTGCTATTAGTGATTACAAGTCTTTGCATGTAAAATATATTATTATTGAAATTAATTCGCTAATTAAAGCACAGAAAAATATTGTTGCTATATGAAGAACATGGCGTTATTTGTTTATTAAATGTGAAATATAAACTCGTTTCCTTGAAAATGTTAGAAGAAATTAAAACTTCCTCTCTTCTTTTTTCTTAAACATTGCATTTGTACTTTATCAATGCATATGTACCATCTTGACATCAATAATTATAGGCGTTGGAGGCAGTGGCGGGGACGGGTGCGGCGTGCATTACCCATCATCTCTGAAGCTGGGAGGGGCATCTCAGTGCATGATTTGACCCCCACCCCCACCCCTACATGAAGGGTATTTAAATACGGATTGAATAGTTTGTACCCAGACAATTTACAAGAATGTGCCTCACACTAATTATCAATAGTTAGAATATACGACCAGAGTTGATTACAAATATGTTATCACAGGCTATAGTGGGTGGGTGGGGGGGGGGGGGGGGGGGGCATGCAAACCAGCTTTTTATCTTCATGTATAGAGTAGGACAAAATCATATCTTTTCGTTCTCAAATGCAGGCACAAATCAAAACATAGATATTGTTGGTACATGTAGGTAAATTTTAAGACAGAGATGAATTTTCCTTGTAGAAGGCAATAAATTGCATTTCAGGACATCTAGTTTTCAAACTTTTACGGGAGAGCATACCCTCGAATCCCACAAGGAACTTTGCTTTGCGCACTAGATCTCAGTCAGCCTCCCCTCCACCATCCTCCAATGTCTACATGCTTCCGTTGTGCCTGAAATGGGATGTACATCCCACCCAAACCCCATCCCCCACCCCACCACCCACCCACCACCTCAAAAAAAAAAAAAAAAAAAAAAAAAAAAATATAATATATATATATATATATATATGAATATGAATATGAATATGATAATTATAGCATATTACAACAGTACTAATATACATGAATAAATACATATATAACTGGATCTTTCATATGCAACATCCCATATACAGTATAGCACATACCACGGCCTTTTATATACCAGCCTTGGTGCACTGGCTCGAACGAGAAATAGCACAATGGGCCCACCGACAAGGATCGATTCTAGACCGACCGCGCATCAAACAAGCGCTTTACCACTGAGCTACATTCCGCCCCCAATCCAGTACTAAATCCGGTCCCCCGGCCCTGAATTCTTGAGGACCATAATCCAGAGATACAGTGGGTAAGTGTAGGTCTCCCCAGAGGCCTATAGCGTAGCGGGCCGCTACTCCTTAGGTATGTAAGTAAACGCTTTTGCGTCGAGGAAGCTGCTTAAATGAAATTCTGCTATGCTTCAATAAAACATGTGTGAAAATAAACTGTTCTTTGTAACAATTTTTGAAACTTGACAAACCTCAAATCCAATTAGGCGCACCCTTACGTTTGACAATGGGTAATTTATCACTTATCTTCAGAATCATCTGTGGTCTATCACATATAATTAAACCTAATGTCTTTCTCAAACAACAATCAAAGTTATTGCCTAGATTATTCTGCCACAACTACTTCTCCCTACTTTAGATTGTCCTTGCTTCATGACCATATGCCAAATTTAGCATAGTAAATGTATGTAGTTACACACATGTAAGTCTGAAACAGTCTTTGTAAATTTGGACTCATATGTCTTGAATATTAGCGTATCAAATATAACATTAAAGTGTGACAAACTCTGGAAAACTATCGATAGTTTTAATTATATAGTGGTAACTCATTAGGTATACCGCCGGCTGCAGGAGAGTTGATGCTTGTCGGATTATTAACAACAATGTTAATTTCTAAAAAAAAACCCCCCAAAAAACAGGGTTGTTTCTGTTATCAGAACATATTATGTAAATATTGTAAGTCCTGTTAATTAGGATCACCGGTTCCACTCTTCGCTTGCACAGCAAAGAAAGAACAATGCCTTATTAGTTTGCTTATGATTCTTTTTAGTGAATCTAATGTTTGTAGCTTTCCAGAAACACAATGTGATGATACATAACGGAAATAATAATAATAATTATGTTCCTGGTGCAGGGCAAAGCCACTGCAGCAGAAATGCTGGTCCCCGATTTTTTGTTCAATTCAAATATTAGAGTAAATAAGAGACATATATTTTCACTTTGAATAAACATTCTGGAATACCTGATATAACTCGTTGTGGAACAGTTCAAACAAATCAAGTTCACACAAACAGTTGTGATTTTTTATTTTGTTAAACGAAAAAACTAAATAGTAGCCAATTGAGTTTTACTATTGATACAAAAGCAAGAAACAGTACATTTGATTAGTCAATCGAATTGCAAAATATATTCAGTGCGGGATTTAGTTCAGTCGGTTTAGTGCTCGCTTGAGATGCTTGCGTCGCAGGATCGAACCACCTCGGTGGATTCATTCAGCTGATTGTTTTTTCTCGTTCTAATCAGTGCACCACAACTGGACAAAGACCGTGGTATGTGATTTCCTGTCTGTGGTAAAGTGTATATAAAAGACCCCTTGCTGCAGTAAAACATATGCAGCGGGTTCCCACTGATGACTACGAGTCAGAATTACCAAATGTTTGACATCCAATAGCTGATGATTAATTAATCAATGTGTTCCAGTGGTGTCGGTTTTTTTTTTTTTTTTTTTTTTTTTTTTTTTTTTTTTAAACTTTAACAAACGTTTTTGTTCACGATATATCCAGAGTTGCCGCGAATGCATGCTGGACAGAAGAGATCAGATAATATATGATATACCGGTCGTTGTAAGCATTTTAGGTGAATAAAAGAACGCTCATGGAGATACAAAATACATATTCTCAGTACAATATGCACGCATTAGACTTACGAGACCAATAGTTTGTAACACGACACATATTAATATATATAAAAACATAGGTTATTACCAGAGGGTTTTTCGTTGTCATCAATATCATTCACTAGGAATAAAAAAAAAAGTATTATGCGAGCCTCTGGCGAGCATAATATGTTATTTTTATTTTTAATATATGATATTGAAGATACCGAAACACACGAGGGTAATGATCTGTATCAAATAATCTTAAGATTAATTCCCATTTGACCGACTCGATTATGAAATCAAATCAAATCAATTTTATTTAGCCACAGCTGTGATCAGCCATTAGCTGAAACATGATGTATATACAATGCGCAACAAATGGTAACATGGATATGATAAATATTATATAAAAATATTAATACACTTATGACCTATAATTAATACTTAATTAGAGGAGGAAACATGAATTATGATATTAATTCTTGACGACGCTGCATAGAAAAATAGATAAATTTAGCTAGGTGTGAAGTTTGCAATTTTGATTTTAATGATAGCAAATTAGTAAGTTTGTTCATTGAAGGCCATGAACAATAACATTTTTTTAAATATTTGACTCTAAGGTCTCTATAACATGGACTTACAAGCACAACATGATATTCGTCCTCTATATTATTAGTATTACATGCTGAACATATTCTTTGTTGTCTGGGAATATTTTCAAATCTACCTTTCTCAATATTAATATTCAGTACACCACATCTAAGATTAAGCAAGGCAGTACGATACTTCAGTGCCAAAATATTGTCTAAATATACTTCAAAAGTGTAATCACATTTATATTTACAGTACAGTTCTAAACGTGAGAACGTAGACACCTTTGCTATAGTATTTTGGACGTACTGATCTCTAAGACGTTGTTTTAGAACTTGAGCAGGTACATGTAAAACGTCCTCATTATCCCATGCATCAATAAAACCAAGTTCATATAAAATAGATTTTACGTATGATACCCAGTTTTTCCAATTTCTGCTAGAGTTCATACCATGTCGTAAAGATCTATACATTTTGTATAACATAGAAGTTTGATTACAGATAATTTTGCGCCAATATAATAAAAGTCTTTGTTTACATAACACAGAAATAGGTATTCTTCCTAATTCAGCAAAAACGGCTACATTGGGTGTTCTCGTTTTCGCTTTTAAAACATTTTTACAGTATTTGACTTCAATTTTTTCTAAGTCAGCAATATTATTAATGCTAGCTACTTCGGAGCCATACAGCAAAATAGGCATAACCATTCTATCAAACAGATACATTTTTGTGCTAATATTCATTGGAACATGTAAAAATAAATTATACAATGAAAATACACTTTTCATAGCTTGTTCTGACAACACTTTACAAGCTGTTTTAAAATTGCCAGTATAACTAAATGTAATACCCAGATAATTAAACGTATCCACAATGTCTAGACTAGAGTCTTTGTATTTAAAACTAAATTCGCATACAGATCTTCGTTTTTCAAACACACATATTTTAGTTTTATCCAAGTTAACTTCAATTTCCCATTTATCACAGTAGCAACTCAAGTTAGTTAATAGAACGTGTGTTTGTAAACAGTATTCACAACTTTAATTCCAGTGAGCCAGTACGCGATATCCAAATGACGTAAGAATATGTGGCGCGGTTTCTTTTTGAATGGAAATGACGTCAAACGTGAATGACGTCATTTTGGATATCCGTACATAATAATAAGCTAATGCTTAACGGTTGTTGTCTTTTTTTTTCTTTTCTTTTTGAACGCTGAACAGCTTTCAATGTAAAGTTGGTATTGAAATGTTTTTGTTTGATGAATATGAAAGCATACGTCTATTATGGAGTGTCATACGTTCGCTTAAATGTCAATAAACCTACTGACGTGACCTCGATTAAGGGGCCGTTCAAATATTACGTAACACTATTTTTGTCAAAATTAGACACCCACCCACCCCCTTGTAACGTGCCGTAACGCTAGACCACCCCCCCAAAAAAAAAAAAATAATAAAATAAAAAATTACGTAACGCTCGGAGATCCCCCCCCCCCCACCACCCCCACCCCAAATACAAAGACAATACAACGTGGCAATATTTATTTATACCCATGTGTACTACGATGACGTCATTAAAGTGACGTATTGCTGTAACGATGGGAAAAAACCCCGCGGGTTTTCACTTGCGCCATTTAAAAAAATCTGGTGTATTAAAGCATTTCAGCTTGATTTATAATTGTTTTGGGTTTACATTTACCTCTAAAAACATACATTATATATTGCTGTCATGACATGGCACGTTTAAGAGTAACAAAATTGTGTTACGTAACGCTGTTCAATACATCCCCCACCCTTGTAACGCCACGTAATGGCCCTAGTTTACATCTAATTTACATCTAATTTGCATAATTATCAAATTCTTAAAGCATGTGATCTGAACAAATATGACATACATTGATTGCACAGAAAATGTAAGATATTATATGATGAAACTCGATCGTCTATCCCACTTGAAGCGAGAACCATGTCATGTCTCAAACAAATCAAACACGAAGGGCTAGTTCGTTTAAAGATACTTCGTGACATTTTACCACGTCCATTTCGTTTATCAACGAGATGTGAACATTAGGAGAATTTTCTGCTTGCTTGGTTCCATTCGTATTGGGCATAGGTCAATCAAAGGAGGAAACTCGACAGTTCAAACCATTTGAAGCGAGAACCATGTCACAAACAAACAAACAAACAAACCACGTTTAAAGATATTTATCTATTTCCTTTCTAACATTGTGAAAAGTCTAGAGAGTAGGAATGGAAGATCATGTTAAGACTAATAAAACAAAGAATCGTTTTTTTTTAAATTTCAACGAGATGTGAACATTAGGAGAATTCTCCGCTTGATGGGTTCCATTCGTACTGCGCATGTCACTGGATCGACGATGTAGTTGAGGGTAAAGATGAGATACATGACAAGAGACATGTCGTTTGTGTCTTCCCCCCAGCAGCCGTTGCTGCTGTAGTAGCAGACGCTGAAGTAAGCAAGCGCCGGGATCCACAACAAGACGTAGCTGGCACTCAGGAATAAAAAGGTCATCACCAGTCTCCGATTTTGAATACTTTCAAGAGGATTGTCAGAATGGACGCCACGTTCTCTGGATATCTTCCACAAGACAACAGCGTATATCATAGGAGTAAAAGCTCCTAAAGGAACGGCAATAACAGTCTGATATGATGAGAGCTCCGAAACTGCTTTCATCAAACTTTCACAGCTCACTCCGTAATTTGACGATTTCGTGATCTCCAAAGACCAGTAAATTAATATGGCTGAACCCAGAGGTACTGGAATACATGTTACGGCACAATATATGACCTTCCTTCGGGTGCCTTCGCTCGTTCTGAAATACAGCGGTTTGAACACTGCGATAACCTGGTCCAGGGCCAAACATAGCAAGGACAGAAGCAATGCCGTTGAGAAAAGACTGCTCACTGTTGAATTAACATAGACGAAGGGACACGTCAAATGGTCGAATTGTGCGTGGTCTATGAGAGTGAACACGTAGATTATTAAAGGCAAATTAGAGAGGGCCAGGATGACGTCACAGACGAGAACACACAACAGCGAGAATCTCGACCTGAGATCGGTTTCGTCCAACTTTCTGACGATGTTGGCGACGAAACAGCCGCAAACCACACCGACCACTGCGGTGACGACAGTGACGCAGTTCAAGATGTTCGATATGTTAGAGTACACAGGAGACTCACTCGAGTTGACCGTTATATTGCTGGCATTCACAGACACTGTGCTGCTTATAGACATTGTTGCAAGTATATGACACTTATATATACGACCATCCTCGTTTGGAACTGAACATGAAAAGTTAAGGGGGAATGATGAGCATAATGCTAATTTTAATAAAACTACATTGTATGTCTAGATGGAGAAGATCCTATATCAGTGTTCTAGCTCTTAGTTTTGTAAACTAGACCCCGATGTTACGATTCGGCGTGTGCCCCGCGTATTGTATGTAATAATATTGGTACCAGGTTATGCATCTTATATTGTGCATGACAGACAGTGTCAGCTGTGAGTATTTTCTATAAAGAATTATTCAGGGGCAGCTAAACTGAAAGATGACATACCCATTTTTCATTCTTTCTTCTATATTTTCCTTTTTCTTTCTTTCCCCCTTTTTTTCCTTCCTACCGTGTTTTTTCTTTTTGTTCCATTTTCTTTAATTTGTTCCTTTGCTACTTTTGGTTTTTCCTTTTTTCTTTATTTTTGTTTCGTTGCTTGCTGTTTTCCTTCTTCTTCTTACTTACATTATCTTTCTTTTATTTCCATATACCGGCGTCCATGGACAATATTATATGATGTTTATATTTATAATGTATGATAAAATACCCAAGTCACGTGACCATCATTGGTTTATCACTTGTTTATTAGGTAATTGCGTGGTGACGTATGTCTAGGTTTTCCCAGGTTATTCTGTGCTTTCTTTTACCTACAGTCTATCCACTGTAATTAGTTCTAATTCTCTGCCAGTAAAGTTGTGCGTTGCCAAGTGCGTTTTTCCAGCGCAACGTACAATAGACCTGCGCAACGTACAATTGACGTGCACAATGTAATGTTTCTCAACACCACGATCAGTTTCCGCTGATCTTTGATATTGGCTATGTCAGAAAACAAGCACCAGATTCAGTTCTCTGAAATGAAACAAAACAAACTTCAGGCATTATTACTGACTGTGATTCTAAAACAATGTACAGTAGTTAGAGGTGAACACTTTTAAAGGCTATGTTTTAGAAGTGGGATATACCTCACTGGTTATATGGTAAGAATGTAACATGCATGCATTTTAGTAAAAGTTATTGATATTAGGAAGTGGGGAAAATCCAGAAACAATTTCAAAAGGGGAAGATACGGTCCATGTTAATAACACTGTTCAACAAAACGATATACAAGAAATAAAACAAGATAAACAAAATAGGACAAAACGTATTGGCGATAAACGGTCTCCCTACCACCTACTTACTAAATAAGGATTTCTTATTATTAAATCTATCTATAGGGTATATACTACCAAATCAAATCCCAAAGACGACAATAGTAACATATGTGGCTAAAACTCCTACCTGCAACGTATCAACCGACATAAACGCCACGGATATAAATACTACCACCCCTTACACTTAAAGTGAATCAGAAAAAAATGGGGGTCAAGCTGCTCGTTTCTGAGATAACGGGTAGCGTCTATGACTACCCTAGTTTCGCACAAAATTCGAGTACTTTTTTTTACAGGTACCCCATACATGTTTCAAGCACAAGGCTACTTGACACATTGGTACTAGATGAAATAAAATTGCAATTAGTTTTTACCCAGATGAAACTATTATTTTTTACAACCAACACACTCACATTTATAACCAATCACAGGACTTGTGGTGTTCACTTCTCTATCAAAAGTTCGCTGCACCTCGCACTTTGACCCAGCCGGAAGTTATTTGGTTTAGTACTACCTATACGCTTTATTCGTTTATACACCTTAAATATTGTGTTTATGAACTGAACACATTTTCAGGCATATTTCTTTGAAACAGCTGGTAATATTTTACAACATAATGTATTTGAAAAGTCTATGAAGCCACATCAGTTTATTTTCCTCGCCTTCAAGTATTCATATAAACTCATTATCTACTGTTGAATACCTACGCGGAACCATTGTTTGTCAGACAATAGATAATGTTTCTTTTGAATTTCCTCTATTCAGTCATTTTCAAATAAATTAAACGTTTCTCTCAGACAACAAACCTCACCTAATAATCATACATGTTGAATATAGATGAACAATATTAAAATGTGATACACTCGGGGAAAATATCAATGATTTTAATCACATACACATTAAAGGGACATTCCTGAGTTTGCTGCAATGTTTTAAGATGTTATCGACTAATAAAATATTTCTACGATTAAACTTACATATTAAATATATTTTCTTGTTTAGAATATTAGTTGCTGATCGTTCTAATATTTGTTCTAGGTTAATTTTCATTTTATTTCCTAAACTATATTTTTTCGTACGTATGAAATTATTTGAAGACAAAATCCAGTTTGGGCTTCTTACAAATATTAAGACGACCAGAAGCACATTGAATATACAGACAATGATATTCTAAACAAGAAAATATATTTAATATGTAAGTTTAATCGTAGAAATATTTTATTAGTCGGAAACATCTTACAATAGAGCAAACTCAGGAATGTCCCTTTAAATATCCCATTAGTTCCAGGAGATTTGTTATTTTTTGGATTATTATCTCTAACTTTAATTTCTAAGAAACAACTTTTTTCTTTAGAAGAATATACGTAAATATCTTAAGTCAAATTAATTAGAGTCAATGGTTCCAGGCTTTTCTACTACAACAAAGAACCACACGTAGGGTTGATTCTAAGAAATCACGGTTGTCTAGATTGTATTAGTGTTACTATGGCTGTAACAAATGTATTATTATACATCCATATAAATAGTGTTTACATAATATTCATTATAATGATTCTAAGGTTTCTGTATTTTGTTATAATGTTCCAGAAAAACTAAAACATTTATTATTTTACTCTGACAAAGTTGTTAATTTATGGAAAAAAGTAAAATCATGGATAGATATTATGTTAAAAAGGAAATGATACCAAATTCATCAAATATATTGTCATGTTTATGATGACTACCAAAACAAAATGCACACACAAAGAAAACCCCCAAAACAAGAACAAACAAACAACAAATAAACAAACAAACAAAAACAACATCAACAAAAACATCACAACACAACAACAAAACGGTCCACAATAGCTGTAAGTTGGTTAGCTATTGTTGACGTAATATATATATATATATATATATATATATATATATATATATTTCCAGTGCAATCAAAGTATGTGATATTTTGCAGATCACATACTTTAAGAATTTGATAAATTTTCAAATTAGATGTAAATTAATCGCGGTCACGGCACTAGGTTTATTGACATTTAAACAAACGTACTAGGGTGACACTCCATAACTGACGTTTCAGCAGCAACCTATTATTACCAGATATTTTTTCGGTATCGACAATATCATATATTAGGAATACAAATTGTATTATGCGAACCTCTTGCCAGCATAATACATTATTTTTAATCCTAATATATGACACTGACGATACCAACACACACGAGGATAATAATCTCTTTATCATATGATTTCAAATTTAATACAACGTGTTTTCGGACACTACACACAACTTTCATTCCATCCCGCCATTACACGATATTCAAATAACGTAAGAATATGCGATGCGGTGCCGCTTTGAATGGAAATGACGTCAAACGTGATTGACGTCATTTTGGATATCATTACTTAAAAATAAACTAGTGCTTAACGGGTTTTTTTTCTTCTGTATGCTGGACTGCATTCAGTGTAAAGTTGCTATTGAAATATTTTTGTTTCATGACTATGAATGCATATGTTAGTTTTGGAATGTCACCTTAGTAGACCTGTTTAAATGACAATAAACGTTGTGCCGTGACCTCGATTAATTTGCATCTAATGTACAAAATTAATAAATATATAAAAGATACCAATTACTTTTAAACATTTGTTATAAACACAGTTTTATATCGAGCAATATATTGCTTTTAAAAATTGTCTTGGATTAACATTTGTGTTCAAATTAAATTTAGCAATACCACTTTTGTCAGGAACAAGAAACATGTAAATAACAATAGCTTGTTTGAAGATGCATTTTTTTCAAAGCAAGACATCTGAATTACCAATCGCCCTACCCACTTCCCTTAATGTAAATAACAATACCTTGTTTGAAGATGCATTTCTTTCAAAGCATGTCATCTGAACTACCAATCGTCTTACCCCCTTCCCTTGATGTGTATCTCCTTTCGTTTTTTTATTTCATCTTATTTTCGAGCTTATTTCAAATTAAGGTTTAAACACGCTGTCCTGGGCACACACCTCAGCTATCTGGGCTGTCTGTCCAGGACAGTGTGTTAGTTGGTAGTTGGTAGTGGTCAGTGAGAGAGAAGAGGTGCAGTGGTCTCACATCTACCCACTGAGTTGTTAAAACTCGGTGTGAACCCGGTACTTACCAGCCTTTTGTCCGATGGCTTAACCACGACACCACCGTTTTGTATTGATGCACAAACCTTCACGTTTCTCCGTACACTATTCTCCTTTTTTAAAAATGTTTTATTATTTATTTATTTATTTATTTATTTATTTTGTCTCCCCATTTCGTTTCATTTAATTATATGATATATTTTACCTGACGGGGTTGTTTACAAAACACATTTTATGTTCCATTACTGTATAACATTGTGTACGTGTTGATGTATTGTACAGCCACGATCTCATGGCACGACGACTTACAAACTTATAAAAAATATTCCTCGATTGTTTTGTGATATAATGTATCACCACGAGTAGATAAAAGTATGAAATTCGAGGCTGGTAATTTATTATTATTATTATTATTATTATTATATATATATATTTTTTAATCATTAATCAAACAGTTAATACAATAACTTTACATGACAGATCCAATGTTTCTAAATAAATATATAAATGTGAAATATACACACAAAATACTAATAACGATATCAATACTAGTCCTGTCTTTAAACAAAATCCTAAAAGAAGTATTCAAAATAGGGAAAGAAAGTCCACCCCCACAATATATGGACATTATAAATTAAAAAGATCTATACAGTAGGACCTCGATCTGTGTAAACTCGTTATCTCGATCTGTGTAAAGTCGTTATCTCGATCTGTGTAAACATGTTATCTCGATCTGTGTAAAGTCGTTATCATTTTCATCAAAAAGCGGGTTTCAACTCGTCCACCGTTATCTCAGTCGTCAGCCATTTTGTTTATTCCCTTCAACATCAAGATAACAACGTTTGACTGCATATATATAATTAATCCTTGAATAAATTGTGACATATAGACCAGCATTTTACAAACTTATCATAATTGCAACAAGAGATTGCCACACTTGTTGGTACATTATAATATGGACTATCTGTAATATCTTGGATAAAACCCTGCAAATGACTTTCAAATATTAACTGTTTAGTTATTGATATAATAGCATTAATAGGATCATTGTTGCTGGTAAATTATGATATCACAAGACACGATGGGGGTATTCTTTTTATCAGCTATTATGAATCTTTTCATTTGCGACAATTGTAAACAATAAGTATCAGTAATGTGGGTTGAATGTCTTTATATTTGGCAGCGGTAGACTCCTTAACTAGCAGAACGGCATTGACGTGACGTTTAGCGTTAAAACATACACAGTGACTAACAAAATAATGTCTTGTGAATACAATTTGTCCAATAAAGATTGTAAGAAGTATATCTCTAAGGAGAATATCGCAAATTATAGTGCAAGCGATATCTCCTACAAAAGAATTTAATGGGTGATAAACTTATAATTTACTTACTTCTTGGTAAAATTAATAACTGATAACTACAGTGTCGTTGTCTGTGCGTATTGATGGGACATGTCTATAGCTACAACGTGATTCAGGAAACAAAACAAAACAATGAGTAAATAAACAAATAAATAAATAAATAATACATTTCTAAACAAGATAAAGAATCAGAAAAAACCCCACCCAGAAATAAAGAAAGAAGAAAAAAACGTTCACAAAAAATCAAATGGTAAACAATGTGTGGTTTTGATGACATGACAGTCCTAAGTGAGTCGATACTTGTTATTTTGGGTAACTGATTTCCTGTACATCGATTTTTGCAAAATATTGAATCCTAGCTATTATTTGGTGTACATCTCCTGGATCTAGTGTATAGTTTTTACTCTAGAATTGACAAACTAATTATTTATGATCTAAAATGAGGTCTACCGTATGTAGTATCCAATTTTGGAAAATTTCCCAGCCGTCCGTTATGTTAACAACCTCTGCAATTTTCCACGGCAATCGGCAATGCCGCGGAGATTGCCGTGAACTTTTTCATTCTCCACGGCACATTTTTTGCTGTGGACTATATTAGAATTTTTTCCACTGCTTGTTTTTTGCCATGGACGTCTTCTTAGTTGCAGGGGTTGTGCTAATATCATACGTGAATAGGGACTGTTTCATAATTACTTTACAGAGTAGCGATCGAGCCATGAAATAAGCGACTTTATTATAAGGTATTTTATACATTTATGAAGAATGTTAATAACACTTCAAAAGCGTTTATACCTTCTTGTGTTTTGGAATCGTCCATATATTAGGAATACAAATAATGTAGTATTCTTGTGTTTTGGAATCGTCCATATATTAGGAATACAAATAATGTAGTATTCTTGTGTTTTGGAATCGTCCATATATTAGGAATACAAATAATGTATTATTCTTGCTAGACGTTTTTGTTTCATTTCTAATATATAATAATAACAGTAATTTATTAGTGACAAAAACGTATTTTACAATATAAAACATTGGTACAACAAAACTACAAAATGAATAAAAAATAACACATATTAAACTACTACTACCCATGATATTAGTTGTTGTTGTTGTTACATGTAGTATTATTATTATTATTATTATTATTATTATTATTATTATGCTGTAGTTATGTAAACAATAATTATATTACACGACGCGTGAAGAGGTACAGTGTGGTAAGTCCAGATATTTAACATATACATTTATCTACAACATTATACAGATTTTTGATGACACCATCACCTCTCAGTGATTACTCATCTTACCTCAACAACAAAAAAAGTAATAAGGAAGGAAGGAAGGAAGGACATGTTTTATTTAACGACGCACTCAACTCAGTTTATTTACGGTTATATGGAAGGAAAGAAGGACATTTTTTATTTAACGACGCACTCAACACAGTTTATTTACGGCTATATGGAAGGAAGGAAGGAAATGTTTTATTTAACGACGCACTCAACACATTTTATTTACGGTTATATGGCGTCAGACATATGGTTAAGGACCACACATATATTGAAGGAGGAAACGCGCTGTCGCCACTTTATGGGCTACTCTTTTCGATTGGCAGCAAGGGATCTTTTATATGCACCATCCCATAGACAGGATAGCACATACCACGGCTTTTGATGTACCAGTCGTGGTGCACTGGCTGGAGCGAGAAATAGCCCAATGGACCCACTGACGGGGATCGATCCTAAACCGACCGCGCTTCAAACGAGCGCTTTACCACTGAGCTACGGCTCGCCCCTTACCTCCAGAGTTCTGAGGATGATTAGATATGAACGATAACTCGCACATGATTAAAGCGATTTAACCCACGGCCCACCCCTTACCTCCAGAGTTCTGAGGATGATTGGATATGAACGATAACTCGCACATGATTAAAGCGATTTAACCCACGGCCCGCCCCTTACCTCCAGAGTTCTGAGGATGATTGGATATGAACGATAACTCGCACATGATTAAATATGACCGATAACTCGCACATGATTAAAGCGATTTCACCCACGGCCCGCCCCTTACCTCCAGAGTTCTGAGGATGATTAGATATGAACGATAACTCGCACATGATTAAATATGAACGATAACTTGCACATCATTAAAGCGATTTAACCCACGGTCCTCTCAAACGATTATGCCTATATGAACACTTTACACAAATACTATTCTATTTGTATCTCATATTTTAATTCATTAGGTTTGGTTCTGTGCATCAAAATGTAACAACATTAAAATGGTTATTTTCATGTGGCTAAAAGGGGACCTGTGTTTGATACACTCCTAATGTTCGTGGTTGAAATGGAATATAAACTCTCAAATTTGCACAGGATAGAGTTCAATGAAAGATTTTACTTCTGTGATGGCTTGCATTCACGAATCACTGTAAAAACTGTTCGTGAAAGCACGCATGCAACAGATGACAGCATGCATGTAGCAGATGAAAGCATGTATGTCAAATTTGCAAAATCAAAGCGATCAATGTTGTGCCCGGCTATTAAATGACAGCCTAAATTCATCGAGTGCAGCTGTAGACATTACAAGGGCTAACGATCTGCTAGTTTAACTAACAAACAGCAAACACAAATATTTTGTCTAAAACTATATGTTTAACTTGTCCGCAACGACGAAATAGCTGTTCGAATAAAGTACCTTTTGTACTTCAGTACTTTATTCAAACAGTTATTTGGTCGTTATACAGGCACATCCCACTTGTTATCAATGCATTAGTAGCCATAATGCAGAAGAAAACACTTCGTTCATTTGACCACGTAACGCTAGCTGTTTATAATATTGACAAAACGGTTACGGTAGTAAGCGTCACATGAATAGGAACGTACCCACACTGACCTACAGGTCAGCTGTCATTGGATCCTAGCTTAAACCGTTAGAGAGTCTGCCAGAAAGATGCTATGGTGAAATGCATACAAATATATTTTACTGTTATTGGAATATCTCCAGAAAAACCTTGACAAATATCTAACAAATTGAATATAAAAAACAACTATGAAATAAAAAAACAGAACAGACGTACATACCTTGACTATTAGTAAATTGTTCTTGGTTGTGAACACAAAATACAACGAAGACACAACCAGTGTAAGTTTTCATCACTGATGTATTCAGCGGATCAAGAGTTGTCACATGTGTAGCTACAGGAAACTGCGCACTGCGGGGTTCCACGTCCTTTAATACGCACAGTGCGTGTCTGTCATTGGTCCGAGGTTTATAGTTACAATTTGGGTGTGGTCGTTAAAACTGTTGCGTCATTTACTTCAACAGACTAGTCGTTATACAGTTTCATAATTTTACGGGGCTGTGGGCACGGTTTCCGAAGCGAGAGAGAGAGAGAGAGAGAGAGAGAGAGAGAGAGAGAGAGAGAGAGAGAGAGAGAGAGAGAGAGAGAGAGAGAGAGAGAGAGAGAGAGAGAGAGAGAGAGAGAGAGAGGAGAGAGAGAACGATGGAGACAGAGAGACAGAGGCAGGTTGTTTCATGTTGTTTGTTTTCTTTTCGAAGCTTTTTATACCAACAACTGATGTGTGAAAATCAAATTTTTCACGGATTGCGAATAAGGTTTTCAAACATAAATATTGTATTCGAAAAAACCCAAAAAACAAACAAACAACAACAACAACAACAAACAAACAACAACAACAACAAACAACAGCAACAACACATACACACAGGAAAAAAGTAAATGAAATAAATTCGCGATTGAAATCACATGACGGCATGATATACATGTATACTCTGTCAAAAAAGAAACGCATAGGCGAAATATTCATGGAATTATCTCTTTAATACTAAGTGGCATAATTTCGTTATTTATGATCGTATCACAGTCAAGTTTGACATGAGTATGTGACAATGGTCTGGCTATGAACTGACGGCAGTGGAGGCGTTTTCGTTACGAAACAGCGTCGCACGAGGGCGCTGAAATCAGTACCTTGTGTGGCCACCAGCAGCAGCAATCACTGCGCGACATCTCCTTAGCATAGAATGAATGCGTCTCTGAATCCGAGCACGTGGAATCCTAGCCCATTCTTCCTGCAGTGCCTGTGATAGTTGCGGAAGCGTCTGAGGCCCCGGGTCACGCTGACGTACACGTCTGTCCAGTCCGTCCCATAGATGTTCATTGGGGTTGAGATCTGGCGATCTTGATGGCCATGACAGCACATTAATGTTCTCATTCTGTAGGAAATCTATTGTTACACGTGCCGTATGCGGCTTGGCATTGTCCTGCTGAAAGAGTTCTCTCTGTCGATCCAAAATGGGAAGCGTGTGACGGCGAAGAATTTCATCCCGGTAGCGTACAGCTGTCAGGTTGTCTTGTACAAACAAAAGTTCACTTCTACCAGTGTATGAGATGGCTCCCCACATCATGACACCCCCTCCACCGAATCTGTCAACCTGGGCGACGCAGTGGTTGGCAACACGTTCAATGCAAACACGTTGTAAACACGTTGTCGTCCATCACATCGCTGTAGAAGGAAACGCGACTCGTCGCTGAACCATACTCGCCGCCAGTTTCTCAAGTTCCACCCCTATACATTCGTGCACCAGCGAACACGTAAATGTCGATGGTGACGTCGCAGGACGGGGCCAACATACGGTCTCCTAGTCCGTAAACGAGTTTCTCGAAGTCGGTTCCGAATGGTTTGTGCAGACACCCTTCTCAAACCAGGTATGCGTCCAGCAGTGTTCGTTGCTGTGGCAGTTCGGTGACATAAGTGCAGAATCCAGATGTAACGATCTTGTGCTGCAGTTGTTATGCGAGGTCTTCCACTTCTGGGCCGGTCTTCAGCTGATTGAAACTGCTGGTACCTGTCCCAGAGACGTGAAATGGTGCTCTGACGGACGTTTATGTGGCGTCCGACTGCTGACTGCGATTCACCTAACTAGAGGCGGCCTATTGCAATTTTCAATTCGGCAGGCTTAGACTTGGCATCTTGTAACTCGTCTACGTCGAAATGGAAATGAGGCATCATTGCGAGCATTGCAGCGTTAAATACCCATCGCTACCCCAATCTTTTCCCCAAGTTTCATGTGCATTCACCAAAATCTGACCATTTCACGCCAATTTCCTGCAATTGTCGCACAACGTGCCACAACGTGCGTTAAATTTGTTTTAGGGTGCATTTGGGCATGCTGTCCCATTCCAGGAATATTAACAAACATGGTCTTTCAGCAACACTGTAAAAAACCCAACAAAAAACAACGATATTTTGTAAAATTAAACACTTTTTTCTTTTCCTATCACCTATGCGTTTCTTTTTTGACAGAGTATATTTGTTTTGTTGAACTTGGTGACATTTTTCAGAAATTTACTTAACCATGGACTTTATAAAATAATGTTTATTCAAATTTAACCTTTATTTAAGTTACCATAATACTTATTTAATAACGCTGCTGTAAAAACCTACTCGGTAAAGCGATTGTCCAACTATTCAAAGGGCGGGACGTAGCCCAGTGGTAAAGCGATTGTCTAGATATTCAAAGGGCGGGACGTAGCCCAGTGGTAAAGCGATTGTCCAGATATTCAAAGGGCGGGACGGAGCCAAGTGGCAAAGCGATTGTCCAGATATTCAAAGGGCGGGACGTAGCCCAGTGGCAAAGCGATTGTCCAGATATTCAAAGGGCGGGACGTAGCCCAGTGGTAAAGCGATTGTCCAGATATTCAAAGGGCGGGACGTAGCCCAGTGGCAAAGCGATTGTCCAAATACTCAAAGGGCGGGACGGAGCCCGGTGTCAAAGCGATTGTCTAGATATTCAAAGGGCGGGACGGAGCCCGGTGTCAAAGCGATTGTCTAGATATTCAAAGGGCGGGACGTAGCCCAGTGGCAAAGCGATTGTCCAAATACTCAAAGGGCGGGACGGAGCCCAGTGGTAAAGCGATTATCCAAAGTGGTAAAGCGATTGTCCAAATACTCAAAGGGCGGGACGGAGCCCGGTGGCAAAGCGATTGTCCAAATACTCAAAGGGCGCGACGGAGCCCGGTGGCAAAGCGATTGTCCAAATACTCAAAGGGCGGGACGGAGCCCAGTGGTAAAGCGATTATCCAAAGTGGTAAAGCGATTGTCCAAATACTCAAAGGGCGGGACGGAGCCCAGTGGTAAAGCGATTATCCAAAGTGGTAAAGCGATTGTCCAAATACTCAAAGGGCGGGACGGAGCCCAGTGGTAAAGCGATTATCCAAAGTGGTAAAGCGATTGTCCAAATACTCAAAGGGCGAGACGGAGCCCAGTGGTAAAGCGATTATCCAAAGTGGTAAAGCGATTGTCCAAATACTCAAAGGGCGGGACGGAGCCGGTGGCAAAGCGATTGTCCAAATACTCAAAGGGCGCGACGGAGCCCGGTGGCAAAGCGATTGTCCAAATACTCAAAGGGCGCGACGGAGCCCGGTGGCAAAGCGATTGTCCAAATACTCAAAGGGCGCGACGGAGCCCGGTGGTAAAGCGATTGTCCAAATACTCAAAGGGCGCGACGGAGCCCGGTGGCAAAGCGATTGTCCAAATACTCAAAGGGCGGGACGGAGCCCAGTGGTAAAGCGATTATCCAAAGTGGTAAAGCGATTGTCCAAATACTCAAAGGGCGAGACGGAGCCCAGTGGTAAAGCGATTATCCAAAGTGGTAAAGCGATTGTCCAAATACTCAAAGGGCGGGACGGAGCCCGGTGGCAAAGCGATTGTCCAAATACTCAAAGGGCGCGACGGAGCCCGGTGGCAAAGCGATTGTCCAAATACTCAAAGGGCGCGACGGAGCCCGGTGGCAAAGCGATTGTCCAAATACTCAAAGGGCGCGACGGAGCCCGGTGGTAAAGCGATTGTCCAAATACTCAAAGGGCGCGACGGAGCTCGGTGGCAAAGCGATTGTCCAAATACTCAAAGTGCGGGACGGAGCCCAGTGGTAAAGCGATTATCCAAAGTGGTTAAAGCGATTGTCCAAATACTCAAAGGGCGGGACGGAGCCCAGTGGTAAAGCGATTATCCAAAGTGTAAAGCGATTGTCCAAATACTCAAAGGGCGGGACGGAGCCCAGTGGTAAAGCGATTATCCAAAGTGGTAAAGCGATTGTGTCCAAATACTCAAAGGGCGGGACGGAGCCCAGTGGTAAAGCGATTATCCAAAGTGGTAAAGCGATTGTCCAAATACTCAAAGGGCGAGACGGAGCCCAGTGGTAAAGCGATTATCCAAAGTGGTAAAGCGATGTCCAAATACTCAAAGGGCGGGACGGAGCCCGGTGGCAAAGCGATTGTCCAATACTCAAAGGGCGCGACGGAGCCCGGTGGCAAAGCGATTGTCCAAATACTCAAAGGGCGCGACGGAGCCCGGTGGCAAAGCGATTGTCCAAATACTCAAAGGGCGCGACGGAGCCCGGTGGTAAAGCGATTGTCCAAATACTCAAAGGGCGCGACGGGAGCCCGGTGGCAAAAGCGATGTCCAAATACTCAAAGGGCGGGACGGAGCCCAGTGGTAAAGCGATTATCCAAAGTGGTAAAGCGATTGTCCAAATACTCAAAGGGCGAGACGGAGCCCAGTGGTAAAGCGATTATCCAAAGTGGTAAAGCGATTGTCCAAATACTCAAAGGGCGGGACGGAGCCCGGTGGCAAAGCGATTGTCCAAATACTCAAAGGGCGCGACGGAGCCCGGTGGCAAAGCGATTGTCCAAATACTCAAAGGGCGCGACGGAGCCCGGTGGCAAAGCGATTGTCCAAATACTCAAAGGGCGCGACGGAGCCCGGTGGTGTAAAGCGATTGTCCAAATACTCAAAGGGCGCGACGGAGCCCGGTGGCAAAGCGATTGTCCAAATACTCAAAGTGCGGGGACGGAGCCCAGTGGTAAAGCGATTATCCAAACGTGGTAAAGCGATTGTCCAAATACTCAAAGGGCGGGACGGAGCCCAGTGGTAAAGCGATTATCCAAAGTGGTAAAGCGATGTGTCCAAATACTCAAAGGGCGGGACGGAGCCCAGTGGTAAAAGCGATTATCCAAAAGTGGTAAAGCGATTGTCCAAATACTCAAAGGGCGAGACGGAGCCCCGTGGTAAAGCGATTATCCCAAAGTGGCAAAGCGATTGTCCCAAATACTCAAAGGGCGCGACGGAGCCCGGTGGCAAAGCGATTGTCCAAATACTCAAAGGGCGGGACGCAGCCCGGTGGCAAAGCGATTGTCCAAATACTCAAAGGTCGCGACGGAGCCCGGTGGCAAAGCGATTGTCCAAATACTCAAAGGGCGGGACGCAGCCCGGTGGCAAAGCGATTGTCGAAATACTCAAAGGGCGGGACGGAGCCCGGTGGCAAAGCGATTGTCCAAATACTCAAAGGGCGAGACGTAGCCCAGTGGCAAAGCGATTGTCGAAATACTCAAAGGGCGGGACGGAGCCCAGTGGTAAAGCGCTCGATTGATGCGCAGTCGGTTTAGGATCGAACCCTGTTAGTGGGCATATTAGACTATTTCTCGATCAAGCCAGTGCACCACGACTGGTATATATATCAAAGACTGTGGAATATCGATGTCGATATTTGATATTAACCCGGTTAGTAACGTGTTGCTGTCAATGGATTGTTTGTGTTAGTTGTGATGACATCATACTATCATTAAACAGTTTAACTGTTGGTGGTCGTTTTGTTTTACTATTATTATTATTATTAATAGTAGTAGTAATAGTAGTAGTAGTGGTAGTGGTAGTGGTAGTGGTAGTGGTAGTAGTAGTAGTAGTAGTAGTAGTAGTAGTAGTAGTAGTAGTAGTAGTAGTAGTAGTAGTAGTAGTAGTAGTAGTAGTAGTAGTAGTAGTAGTAGTAGCAGCAGCAGCAGCAGCAGTAGTAGTAGTAGTAGTAGTAGTAGTGGTGGTAGCAGTAGTAGTAGTAGCAGCAGCAGTAGTAGTAGTAATAGTGGTAATAGTAGTAGTAGTGGTAGTGGCAGTGGTGATAGTTGTAGTAGTAGTAGTAGTAGTAGTAGTAGTAGTAGTAGTAATGGTAGTGGTAGTGGTAGTGGTAGCGGTAGTGGTAGCAGTAGTAGTAGTAGTAAGTGCATGTGCATATGATAGTGCTTGTGTATGTGTATATATGTACGTACATATGTATGCATTGATGTATGTATGTATGTATGTATGAATGTATGAATGTATATGTGTGTATGTATGCATGGAAGATTCAGAATTAATGGGGGCACTATATCAACTCCCTTTCCGCCATGCCTGATAAGACGAAAACCATGCCAGGCAGTTTGATAATAAACAATTCATTAAAAATAGCTGATTAAATCGCTGATAAGACTGAGCTTTCTGTATATTTGTTTAAACTTTTACCATTTCAATCAATGGTCCAGTATTGCTATATGAAAGACTATAGTAAGTGCTATCCTGTCTTTTGTAAAGTTTATATAAAACTATTCTCGCTGCTATTCGACAAATACCAGGTTTTGTTGTTAAGCCATCGGACTTCAGACTTTTAGCAATGTAGGTACAGGTTTCGCACCCCAAGTCAGTGGATACGTTTGTTAGCTTTGTTTAACGACAACACTAGAGCACATCGATTTATTAACCATGGGCTAATAGATGTCAAATAGAATGAATGAATGAATGAATGTTTAACGACACCCCAGCACGAAAAATACATCGGCTATTGGGTGTCAAACTATGATAATGCAAACAAATAAGGTGATGATCAACATCAATATAAAAATTCAATATTTAAATAAAATCAGTGCAAAGAACTGTGCAATAATACAAATATCACAGATAGATACTGACTATTTCTCGTTTTAGCCAGTGCATCACGACTGGTATATCAAATGCCGTAATATGTGTCATCCTGTTTGTGGGATGGTGCATATAAAAGACACTTGCTACTGAAGGAAACAAATAGCAGGTTTCTTCTCTAAGGCTATATATCAGAATTACCAAATATTTGACATCGAATAGCCGATGATTAATAAATCAATGTGCTCTAATGGAGTCGTTAAACAAAGCACACTTTAAATATGTTCAGTACTATGGACACTAGTGTCACTATGTTTATTGTTTGTCCAACAATAGTTGTGTTTCTGGAAAGGTAAACAGCAACACTGTCGGCATCATATCATTATACGTTCAACATTATCTCTCAAACGAGGACCACTTGTGGGCCTGGTATACAAGCATACATCTCTATACGTGACGCAGTGACCACGCCCAATTATGTCAGTTCCGTGTTGGTTTTTCGCTTTGAAAACAAGTGATATAAGACAGGCCAAGCAGCCTTCCTCGGTTTGAGTTCTTAATAACAGTGCAATATTAACAGTGTATGAATTGAATTCGTCAGATATGTTTTTATTATTGTGGCGTATTGTCCAAAGACCAGGGTGCGATACTTGACCTCGTGCGCAACCTCTCCCCCCCCCCCCCCCCGAGAAAAAAAAAGAAAAAAGTATATAGCCCCAACAACATATGTTCCAAACTGGACCAGCGACATCCACCAGACTAGGTGATGTCCTTGTTAGGCCATCGGACATGGGGCTGTTAGATACAGGACAACTGATGTGAGTGTGACCAGGACAGGGTGCTCTAACCTTAGTTGGATATAAACACGAAAATTAGTAAAAAGAAAGAAAGCGACATTCTCTTCAAAGGAAATATTTTTTATGGTCGTTAAATGTCTGTTTAAAGTGCAATCTGTACTACTCATGTTTTATGCTACATACGTCTCCATTTAGATATGACAGTATTGTTACTTTCTAGCTGAAACCCAAACGATTATCAGCGTTGGTTTAGTAGCATGTTTGATCATTCATGTTTTCAATCACGTTGTGAAATCAACGACCGGCGTTACAACATTAATTGAGGTTGTTAGTGACCATAAACCAACATACGTAGTATTAAACAATTTTAAATGTACTTCTAGGGCATGCGACAGAGTAATATGCCATTACAATAAAGGTAATTTTGAAAATCTGATTAAATTACGAATACACCATTGCAATTAATACTTGAAAAGTCAGAAACGGTTTATAATGCATGAGGTAATTTAGAAACTGTAATCAAACATCACATAAAAAATTGTATACGGCATAGTACTGTTCCCATTCGGTATAGTTTGATAGTAATTAAAAAAGTTCAGAAAAAAGCGTTAAAATCAAAACGACCAGTGGATGAATGTGAAAACAATGATCAAAGAAATAAAGTTAATGTTATGAAAAAAGAGCTAAAGAAGAATTGCTAACTCTCCAGACGAAAAACTAAGAACCCTTTGTAGTGAAAACAAACCCACGTACTAGCAATATATGCCATTTATTTTAAAATCATCGATACCACAACCCAGTATACCACCACTTAAAGATGCTTCATCAGATG